>NC_034613.1:145226767-145265165 GCF_900095145.1 Mus pahari
CTCCACTAACCACTCTCCCACTAAACATTATATTGCGCCCCCTACAGGCGCACAGAATTGCTACTGAGAAGACCTCCCCAGATCTCCCAGAATGCAGCGTCGTCAGCCCTATGTCGTCGTCGTCGTCGTTGTTGTCACTCCGCTCATGATCTGACTGTGCGGAGAGAGAGAGTTTCTCAAGGGGACTCAAGGGCAGGCTTAGAATCCTTCCTTGTCCGATTAATAAAAATAATGCTCTGATCAGCGCAAACCGACAGGGCATTCATTTTTCCTTTCGCAGCCTATCCTCTTTCAGGATGTTAAAGCTCTTCAGTACGAACCCAGTCCAAAGTGTTTCTGCAACATGCAGAAACACACAACGTGCAACTACACACTCATGAACATACATGTGCACAACCAAAACATTTGTGTAGAAATAGAAACTATTGCTACACCATGTTCTTCTTTCATTTTTTACATTTACTATTATTATTTAGTTTAATGTGTATAGGTGTTTTGTTTGCATGCATGTCTATGCACACTTATGTACTTGGTGCCTACAGAAGGCATCGGATCCACTGGAACTGGAGACACAGATGGCTGCAAGCTGCCATCTGCATGCAAGGAATGGAACACTGGTCATCTTCAAGAGCAGCAAATACTCTTAACCACTGAGCCACTCTCCAGCCCCTTTTATTTATACTTACTAGACAGTTAATGATGGCCATCTCCATCTACAGGTAGACACTTGTACACGTTAATATTGGTATATACATATGCATATTTAATGTTGTTTTCTAATGTAAATAATATCTCCAGGCTATCCAACTTTGGTTGGATCAGATTTGCTGTTTTGAAGGTAGAAATTCTTTCAAGATCAGAAAGTAATTGCTTCAATTATTTCCACTGGATTTAATGCCTTTGAAAGTACAATATTCCCTATTTAAGTCACCAGACATTTCCTTCAGTCGCAGCAAGGGATAACCTAATCCATGGAGGGAAGTGTTAGGACTATTTTCAGTTGTGTCAAGTGCTGAACTTATCTTGTCTATGACTAATGATGTTACTGAAATGGACGTTATCCTCTTCCCCCGATATCAAAGAAGAATCTATCATGGTTACTTTTTCTTTGTTCTTGACTTCTGAAGTATGATCCATCTTGTTGTCACCTGTCTCTTTGGAATAATGTCCCCTCTGGAAAACTAGTACTTTCTGATCAAGAAGCAGACCAACTGAATATGAACAGCTCAAGAAATATGGTTTGAGGGGTTTTCCCCCTGTCTTAAAAACATATGAATCTGTGGCAGAATAGTGACTGTCACCATACACTTGAGAACACTTTCAAGGGCTTACCAGGCTAGGAGGGTCTCCATCAGGTCTTTAAATCAGCATTTTGGAAGAGAAACCCTTAGTTTCAGTACATACATTACAAGCAAAAAAATTATAATCCACAGACAGATATTTAGGAAAGCTGTATAATCCAGCTCTGTTGGGAGGGGGTGTCACAGGGCATATTGGAGCTATTTGACAAGCAAATATTTCCCAAGTGTGTTGCCCCGAAGAAGAGTGTTCTTTTCCACACACGTATTCTACATATGAATGAGAATCGTACTTATCAGGCTTCTGCCCTATTATTCTCTATTGCTTTCCCCTCTCTCCTTTCTCCACCCCTTTCCCCTCAGTGAGAATGCATACTTTCTAGTAGTAAGAGAAAATACAGTCTATTTGTCTTTCTGAGTTTGGCTTACTTTCCTTCACATGATGATCTCTATTCACTTTCTCATAAATAAAATTACTTCATTTTGTTTCGGAGAGGATAAACTCTATTGTGTACTTGGACCTCCTTTTCCTTGTTCCCTCCTCTCTTGATGGACTTACAGACTGATGGTACATTTTGCCTGTTGTGGACAGTGCAGCAATAAACATGGATATCTGAGTATCTTTGTGATGTGCTCACTTAAATTCCTTTGAGCATATAACATGGACTGGTATATGTGGATTGTATAGGGATAGGTGATTTCTTTGCTGGGAAATGAGCCAATTCAAGCTAGATTGGAATATATTAAAGACTGGTTTATTGCAAAGCTACTCGAAGGTGAGAGAGTTCAGTGCCCCAAGGAAGGAGTCCAGGGAAGTTACCACAGAGAAAGGGGGATGGGGGCAAAGAAAGAGAGAAAGGATGCATGTCCAGAGAGAAGGAGCAAGAGAGACCCAAATGTCTGGATTCTATAGGGAGGAGTCTTTAGGGGAAGGGCAGCCCTGGGAAGTGCAGGGTTGGGGGATGGGGTTTGCCAGGTAGGAACTGAGGGAACCAGGAGGTTAGGTCTGCTTTGATATGTAAAATATGAACCCCAGTCGCTTGTACCAGGGTCTGAAATCAAACATCCCAGCCTTCTATTATTATTATTATAAATGAATAATGGGCGATGAAATCATCCATGATTATTTCCTGCTGACATTGGGATGCCATTGTTATGGGGTGTGGACAAAAACCTGGAATGTCAACCAATCCAGGAATTGCTGGTTGTTTCATTGCTATCTAGGTTGTGGGACCTTCTCAGAGTAGGAATGTTTAGGTCCTATTAAAGTGGTCTGTGAGGCTGGGCCAGAGCACCTGTGAATGACTGTTATGGAACTTTCCTGGATGCAGATGCCGAGAGAACACCTGGGTGTTAGGGGCAGAAGATAAAGTTTAGGGAGAAAAACGTTCTTGGGTGTACATTTGAAACTGTTAGGCCCACGGCCTTGGTAGTAGTAGTAGGGTTGGGGATTCCAGGACCAGGGAAAGGCAAATAGATCCCACCCCCAGGAATGGGCATGTGGGGAGGGAAACAGGCTGATAATTGACAGCGCTTATCTTGAGTCCATTTGACAGTGGGAGATGGGTTTGAGTGGATTTCCTCTAGCTTACAGGAGTCTTTTTAAGTTTACAAAAAGATAAATCCTCCATAACTTGTATTTTCCAACCTCAAAACACCTTCCTAAATTTTCAAATACTTTCTTAGAAGCCTTCATATCCTCAGACCTTACATAAACGTTTCCTATCCAAGTACTACCATGCGACACAGGTTGTTGATCACTGGCTGCGAATCCTCTCAGAGACCTGAGAAGGATATATTATAATCTAAATGACCTATGTGCCCATTAAAATGACAGACTTACCCATTACCCAGTCATTTCACTAGGTTCCTGTGATGTTGATGGCTTCATTGGGGACACGGGCTCCAGGGTAGAATGAAACTTAGGTTGCCAGGCCCAACAAATCTGAGAGGCCTTCCTGTAGACAAGGCATTTGGGAGACTGACTTTGCTTTGTCTTAACTCAAGGCACGTCCAGTGTCCCTGTTTGTCCACAGTTCAGGCCAGGCCGGAGCATCGGCCAAGGCAATGGGGCAGTCTTTTTCAATGGTTTCTCAGTAGTTATCCGACCACAATCCATGTGGAGCCCTTTCTTCTTGTGTCCGTATCTTCTTGGAGACCTTGAGGGTGTCACTGCTAGGATTTGGGAGTCTCTGTCTATCATTTTAAGCATCCCAAGTTTAAGCTTTTAAATGATGTATTCAGTAGATCTCTGACAGGTTTGAAGGGCAGGGACCTACTAAGTATATCTGGGTTAGACAATCTATGTCCATTTGTATTTATCTGTTCCAAATTGTACATCTAGCAAATACAAAGCAGGAGGCTAAATAAAGCTTAATAATTAACTGCATCAGTTTTCAAGGTGACTTTAAATACAATTCTGAACATGTGAAAGGGTATGATCTTTTACAAGTTTTTTTTGTTTTTGTTTTTGTTTTGTTTGTTTGTTTTCTTCTAGCATTTGCCCAAGAGTCAGATAAAAATGCATGTGATTCTTGCCCAGATGCTGAGCCTTGTGGGATCGACATTATAGCATCCAAGTCTGTTGATGTTCTATAGTGCCTAGACACAATCAACCTTCTGGTCACTGAGAATAAGGAGGGAGACAGTGGATTGCTAAGTAAGTTTTGAGGGTTTCCCAATCCCCTCTTCCTTTATCTCAAGGACAGAGATAAAGAGAATGCTTTGGGACTTTCTTTGATATTCATGGAATTAATGGATGATGTTATGGCTTTAAGTTCAAGAGTACTGACAATGAAGACCTAAACATATTGCTGAACCAGGAGTTCTCAGAGCATCCTAAGTGTGTCTTAAAACCTTGACTTCTTTTTTTTTAAAAAAATATTTATTTATTTTATGTATGCGAGTACATTGTCTATGTCTTCAGACACACCAGAAGAGGGCATCAAAGCCTATTATAGATGGTTGTCAGCCACCATGTGGTTGCTAGGAACTGAACTCAGGACCTCTGGAAGAGTAGTCAGTGCTCTTAACCTCTGAGCCATCTCTCCAGCACCCTGAGAATGAATGGTTTAAGGAGTACTTTTTTATGACTGGTTTAAGGTAATGACTAAAACTTACCTAAGTCATGACTTACAAAATAGCTATTTTAATTTTATCCCTTTTGATGGTTTTAGAATCCAGTGCAAGTCCTCCCTCCTCTAAGCTGTTTCTTGTTAGCAATTTAGTCACAGCATAGAGAAAGTAACTAATACAACCATTTATGGTAAGATGAGTGAGTAAAGGACTGGCCTACTATGTAAATAAAATTATAATTAAGAGATAAATAGAGCATAAAATGGGAAATTTGCAGCCTGTACATGTAAAAGAATGAAATGTTCTGTTAAGAGTCTTTGCAAGCAACCTGCTAGTTATAGTGATCAGCATGAATAAAGCCAGGTGCTACGCATCAGAACAAAGGCATTTCAGAGGATCTTAAGGTCACCCCTCCCATCCCAGGAACATTAAAGGGCAAGCCTTAAAGGGCAGAATAGACTCACTGCCCAGGACCACCTTGGCCTCTGCTCCCTGGTTTTCAGCTGTGGTTCAAGTGGGTTCAAACGCAATTCAACCATCACTCAAGAGTGCATAAGCAATTAGCCCTAGCAATACTCATGTGGTACTCACTCTGCAGGTGTGCATAATACAAGAGCCATGGAGGCGTGGCAGCCCCTTCTTAGGTTACAAAGGATCTTGTCGACTGCTTGGGAGACCAAGAGGAAACCTGATGCAGGGCTGGAGCTACCACTGGGAGTCCCTGTTAGAGTAATGCCTAGAAGAGCCATGGGAACCCAATATCTGCTGCTGAAACCCCACCCCCATGCCCAGGGATAGAACATTTATACTCAGTTCATAGATCAGTGCTTCAAACGATTTTTTGCAAATCATTGTTCTAATCTTACTTTATTCTATCAATATGTACATATAATCACAAAGACATAGGAATTATATGATTATTTCCAATGGCAAAATATTGGAAGCAATCCAATCCAAATGTTCAGCAGTAAAACACTGGGAAAATACCTCACGGTGTATTTCTTTAATGAAATGCTTTATATTTTTGAAAAGTGTACACTTTGAGGGAGTAGAGAGATGGCTCAGTGGTTTAAAGCATGTGTTGCTTGTTGTACTGGCTGGTTTTGTTTTGTTTTTTTGTTTTGTTTTGTTTTGTTTTTTTTGACACAGCTGGAGTTATCACAGAGAAAGGAGCTTCAGTTGGGGAAATGCCTCCGTGAGACCCAGCTGTAAGGCAATTTCTCAATTAGTGATCAAGGGTGGGAAGTCCCCTTGTGGGTGGTGCCATCCCTGGGCTGGTAGTCCTGGGTTCTATAAGAAAGCAAGCCAGTAACTAAGGAGGATATGATGTAGTTATATTATAATCTCAAAGCCTGGAGCTGGTAGGATCTGTGGTTGATTTTTTGCTAAATATAATACAGCTGCAGTGGTAGGCTATCATTTTCTGATTAAGACTCAAGCATCATCAACAGAATACAAGAGATGGAAGAGAGAATCTCAGGTATAGAAGATAACGATAGACAAAATTAATACATTGGTCAAAGAAAATGTGAAATCCTGCAAAAGAAAGGGAGGAAGGATTGGAGAGCTGGAGAAGTCAAGAACATCAGAAGAAAACTCATGAAGTCAATGAACCTGGGCTCATAGGGGCTCACAGAGACTGAACCACTAACCAGGGAGCCTGCAGGGGACTGACCAAGACCATCTGCATATATGTTATGGTGGTGTAGCTTGGTCTTCATGTGGGACTCCTAATAGTGGGAGCAGGGGCTGTATCTGACTCTTTAGCCTGTGTTTGGTACACTTTCCTCTTACTAGGTTGTCTCATTCAGCCATAATATGAAAGGAAGTTTAAGGCAGAAAGTGCATAGTCTTACTCCAACTTGATATGCCAGGTTTGGTTGATATGGCTGGGAGTCCTGCCCTTTTGTGAGGAGAAATGAAGGAGGAGGGATTGGGGAGGGGCAAAGGGGAGGTGGAGGGAGGAATAGGTAGAAGAAGAAGGAGGAGGAGGAGGAGGAGGAGGAGGAGGAGGAGAAGGAGAAGGGGAAATTGCAGTTAGGGTGTAAAATAATCATAATAAAAAAGGAATCTTAAAACTAATCAGTGCAAATGACAACTTTTATATCAGAGTTCTGTTTTCTATTACAGATTTATCACACATTTGTCATGTAAAATGAAGACGATTTAATCATTCATTTGAAAATACACACCAATGGGAAATAACAAATACCCCAAAAGCTTTTCATTTAAATGAATACCTTTTAAATGATTTAGAATTAAAAGGCTTTTAAAAAACGATCCCTTTCAGTGTTTAAGCAACATCAAAAGCTTAAAAAGTAAATATCGCAGGCAGCATTTATAAAAGTTATAGCGGGGCACATGAGAAGGTTTGGAGAGAGGATTGGAATGATATAGTTATATTATAGTCTCAAAACTTAAGATTTCAAAATGTCATTGTAAAAGAAATATTAATGCAATCACAATGTAATATAACCCCCACAGTCATGGATATATCAACTTCCCCAGCATCTTAATGTCAAGATCATTAGATACAGTGGCAAATGTTCTTAAGGATTGAAACGTAGGTATAACAAGCTGCCTGCTAAGGCTGCCCATGTGATTTGACTTTCCCAGTATTGATGATCTGTGACCGAGGTGGGAAGCTGTCTCTTAATTTCGTCAAAAGAAATGGACAACGATCAACTCAGACAATCACTTATCTCAAACTCTTTCCTCTTAGCTGAGAGGCCCCTAGATCTATTACCCTGGTTTTCAATAGCTTTTCCTGAACCTGAGGTACTTGGTGCCTGGACCTGGTAGGATCTGTGGTTGACTTTTACCAAATAGAGTACAGCTGCAGTGGTAGGCTGTCATTTTCTGGTTCACTACCAAAAGACTGACTGTGAGTCCCCTCTCTCTGGCCTTGATGAAACAAGCTGCCTTGGGAAAAGTTCACATAGCAGGGTACTGAGCTTTGATCCTTTGGCTAACACACAGGAAAAGCAGAATCTTGAGGACAATTGCATGGGGGTGAGCTTGGGAGTGGATCCCGGAGTGAAATCTCTGAGAAAGACTCATGCATTCTGGTTACTCTCATGCCCATCTTTTCCTCTCTCTTCTCTCACTGCTGACAACCTACCCACCTCCTTACAAAACCATTTCTCATGTTCGGGCCTTTTTGTTTTGTCTTCTGGGCACTGACTTTACCAGCGTTTTCTGTGTAACCATCTATTGAATCTAGGCTCATCAATGGGTACACAGCTGAAGGTAATGATTGCCTCTTTCCCTGAACCCACTAATAGTTGATAGTGCAGAAGGATGGAATACAGGGGACCTGCCCCCCCCCAGAAAGATAAAGTATATTTTATGCACCTGCCCCCATCTGGAATTGACTGATAAGAGGTCCAGTCTTGTGTAGGCTCACTGCAGGCAACCCTAGCTGCTATGCAATTATGGTTGCAATTGCTGTCATGCTCAGAAGATATCATTTTCCAGCCCTTCTCCCTGTCTCCTAGCTCATACATTTTTCCAGCTCCCTCTTGCACAAAGTTACCCAAGCCTTAGAGAGGCTGGTATCATTGTCCTGTTTAGGGCTGAGCACCCAATTAACACTTATTCTCAGCACATCAAGCAGCCACATGCCCTTTCATTTGCCACAGTTCATTATAAAGAGAAGCTGTGTGTTTTTATGATGGCAGAGTCGTGACTTCCCATCATTAGTATTGCCTAATGGAATCAATGTACAAACCGTCATACCGTGAATCATTTTCAGTCAAGACCACATTTTTCAGACTTTGCCAAAACAAGTTTTCTGCTTTGGGGTTGTTGGGCCACTGGAGGATGGAGCTCTTACAGATCCTCTGTCGAAGCCTCAGGTACTGTGAGTACTGTAACACTGGTTCCAGGAGGATGAAAATAATCACATCCATGTTCTCATCCATTAGCCTCTGCAAGGCCAAGTAGAAAGATGTTTTAAAGTTCCAGCTCTTGGCATATTTCTTGGTTAAAACAAAGATTGTTTTCTTGCTCTGGTTTATGCTCTGCATGAGGTTATCAATGATGGGTAATCCTGGATCCCAGTCCCTCTCCTCTAAACAAAGGAGGACACTTTTGTCTTCACTCTCTTCAAGGTGGTAGCGCAGTTCATGGATTACCCAGTCAGTAACAGCTGCATCTTTGGTGTCATAAGAAATATAAGCATCATAGAAAGTTCGGGATGTGGATGAAGTCCTGTAGCCTCTTAACTTAGCGGAGCACATGTGATAGATAAACCAAACATCCCAGTAAAACAGGTGGTGAACCAGAGCAGCCAACATAACCATGGAGGTGGTAAGGAATGTGAGAGAAAACAGGACAGCTGCAGTGGTATCTGATACACAAGCCGTGAGATCTAGGCTCATGATACTCTTTGATTTTTGATCCCCAGGATTGGAACAAATAACATTTACCAGTCTAGGAATTGTGATATTCAGATTTTCATCTAGCCAGCTTCGAAAATCACTTATGTCACACGTGCAGTCAAAAGAGTTCCCTTGTAGCTCCAGAATAGACAAGTTCGTTTTCATCTTGGTTTGCAGGGAGGATTTATTGATCATCTTGATTGTGTTGAAACTTAGATCCAGGTGCTCCAGATTACTGGCTTGGGAGAGGAAGCCAGAGGGTAGGTGAGAGAAATGATTGTGGCTCAGTAACAGTGTCTTCAGGGAGGGTGCAAACTTAGATAGGCAATTGGGTAGAAAATACAGCTCATTTCCCGATAAATCCAGCAATTGAAGGTGAGGAAAATACTGGAGTAATGTCCAATTAAAGAAACGTAATATGTTACCATTGATAAGTAACTCTTGGAGGCTCTGGGGCAAGTTGAGGAATGCTGCATTTGGAATTTGTTGAAGGTTATTGTATGATAAGTCCAGGCGTGTCAGATTCTGGAGGCTTCTAAAAATGGACCAGTATTTGCCATCATTTGCATGCCACAAACGGTCAAGACGATTTCCACTGAAAACTAATTCTTTCAGTGAGATGCTTTTCAGCTCGCTTTCATTTGTGAGAGTGTAAATGCCATTGTAGCTCAGGTTTAACACCCTGAGGTTTGTTAAGTTCTGGATAAATCCTAGACGGTGTGTTACCCCTGCTATACTGAAATAGTGTGCATTGTGGCTCAGGTCCAGCACTTCTAGGTCGTGAAGATCACTGAAAGCCTCATTATCGTCAAAGTCTAGTCTGTTGTTGGTTAAATCCAAATATTTAATGTGGGGCATGGATGAGAATTCTGTGCCATTCAACACTTGACCATTGGCATTGAAGGACAGATTTAAGCAGGCGATGTCCTGAAAACCTTCAAATTGTCTTTTCCCAATAATGAAAATATTGTTCAAACTTAAATCCAAAGCCTTGCCATAAGCAGTACACTGTGGCTTTATTAAAGGTTTGGTGCTATGGTAAAAATTCACGTGTGGATCAAACTCGTCATAGTCTGTTGAGAGAGGTTTCCGAAGATGATGTCGCCAAGAGGAATAATCGGTCCCATCTATTATGGATGCTATGCGGTTTCCTGATAAATAGATAACATCGAGTTTGGGAAAATCCTGGAAAGCTTTGAAATCAATTTTCTCAATAAAGTTAATGCCCAGGTTGATGGTTGTTAAGTTTGGAAGATTCTGGAGCGGCCTGAAATGCTCCTTTTTAAGTTCTCGGAACACATACCCTCTTAAGTGCAACTTCTTGAGAGAACGAAGCATAGAGAAGTTTGAGGAAATATTAATAAATTGTAAATATTCCTTATATTGAAAGTTGAAGGACAGATCAAGGATTTGTAAACTGTGTAGTTTTGTTAAAAATGCCCCCGAGGCAATTTCTTGAACTAAATAGTTGAATTCAAGATGGAGTTCCTTCAGATTTGACAGATTGTCAAACCAGGTAGAAGGAATCGTCCTGAGGGAAGTACTGGAGAGGTTTAGATAGAGAAGTTGGGTGAGATTTTGAAAAGCAAGAGGATGTATGTGGATGGATGAGCTTTCCTTGCAAGGTGTGCAAGGAAATGGAGCATTGAAACACCTTGGACAGTTTCCACTCAGATCTAGTAACGTTAAATTTTCCAGTCCTTTGAAGTCTTCCTGAGTGATGTTCATGATCTTGGCATTACTCAGAAAAAGTTTCCTTAGAGAACTTGGTAGTTTGGGCGGCACATAGAAAAGGTTATTGAAAGATAATGAGAGTACCTTCAAGTGTATAAGATTTTTAAATGCCCCATCTTCTACCTTAAAGGTTTGATTACATTTAAAATAGCAGTTCCAGCCCAAATAGAGTCTTTCCAAGTTCCTAAGCCCAAAAGTGTTGTTTTTAGTTACCTGAAATATATTGTTTTGAATTAGGCTAAGCTCTTTCAAAGATCCAGGCAACCCAGCAGGCATAGTATATAACTGGTTGTCTTCCAGCAGTAACACTGTTAGATTTCTTAGGCTGAGGAATGCCCCTTCTGTAATATTCATACCATTTTTATTTTCATTTGGGTGCTGTTGTTTGGCATTGTGGTTCAGATTGATTTTAGTGAGGTTTTGCAGCTTTTGAAAGGACTCTTTTGTTATGTGTGTAAT
The DNA here is from genome assembly GCF_900095145.1 of Mus pahari. Taxonomy (NCBI): domain Eukaryota; kingdom Metazoa; phylum Chordata; class Mammalia; order Rodentia; family Muridae; genus Mus; species Mus pahari. The sequence goes on from NC_034613.1 coordinate 145,237,716, forward strand.
GGCATTGTCTGACAAGTCTATGTTTGTCACATACTTGCCTATAGTTTGGGGAACTTCACGCAGTTGACGATGATTGCATTCTGCAATCACAAGGGCATTGTGCCTTATCTCGTCACAAGGATAGCTTCTGGAATAGTTCACTTTATGTAAGACCGCACTGGTTCCGGAGGACAACAGGCAAAAGCATGTCAGAATCCATGACTGAGGGGGCATGTTTTCCTAAGGAATACCAAAAGTGGAATTACTGTATTAGAGTAGCAATATTTCATGGGTGTTTCTTGGCAAACTTAACAGTGTTCTACCACACTTATGAGTTTTGAGATGTGAAATGCTATGAATTATTTAATATGTTGCATCAAATGAGTTTCAGAATACTTGTATGTTTTTAGACTTTAGGGAGCTGAAAAGGTAAAGATAAAACTTTGAGACATGATGATAGGAAGCTTTTGAAAAGAAATTAATCAAGATGCCCAACCACTATATTAAGTCTGAGATGAAGCATGAAGCATGGGTGTGGGTCAAACAAGTGTATAGCACATATTTTTAGCAACAAACTACTTGTATAACTATTCTTTTGCAAGTGTAGCATGCATGCATGTGTGCAGGTGTCTGCACGTGGAAGCCGGACAATGACAAAATTCTCTTCCTCAAACACTTCCCATTTTATTTATCAAGGTGGGATCTCTTTCATGAGACAAAGAGCTTGCCAATTTGGCCAGTCTAGATAGCCAGCTTGCCTCCAGAGACCCAGTGTGTTTGTCTCCTAAGAGCTGGGATTACAGACAGTCACCACTTTTTCCAGGCTCATGTGTAAGTGCTGGGGGCTCTGAACTTGAGTCATCAAACTACACAGCAAGTGCTTTATCCACTGGGTTGTTTCCCCAGCCCTTCTTGGCATGACTCTTGATAAAACTTTGGTCAGCAACCAAAAAGAGCTCATTGTAGGATGTGTCTCCCAAGAAGATGCATCCATTGTAGTATCATCCAAGACACTTAAGTCAAAAGTCATCACTTGCTTTCCATAGTTCTGACAATTAGTTCCTCTGCTTTTCTGTTTCTCTGCGGTGATGATACATATTAGATTCTCTTAGTTTGTTACATTGCTAAAACGTGAAAAATCCATCACACACACACACACACACACACACACACACACACACACATACACACACACAAGTTGACACACAGGTACTGCGCTAAGTGCTACAACAACATTTCCGTACCCATAGTAAAGCTCATAAGATCACAATTTATTATCCATACTTTTCAGAGGAACAAGAGAACTCTAAGAGTTAAATAAATTTCAAAATTATATAGTTTTGTACTGGGCCTTAAGCTAATCTGATTTCAACTTATTTTAAGCCACTCATCGTATTTCCTAATTTTCTTTTGAAATCTATGGAACAAAATGGTACCTCAAATGTAGTCATCATGCAAAAAAAACTGTGGACTAGTGACCATGGAAACATTGAGATTAACAGACACTTACTTGCTAGATTTGAAATTTCTCTAAGGAACTCATGACTGACTCTTAAAAGCATTTCTGGCAACCTAGAGTGTCGGATGCACTCTTACAGTAGAAATCAAGTTGTTCAAACTGAGCTTTCATCTCTAAGCAAGCAAATGGATCTCACTCAAAAACTCTAAACCTGGAGTCTACTTAATGTGCAGCAATAGAAAACTAATACAACTTGAAATTGTCTTCATAATATGACTTCAGCGAGGCTGTAGCTCAGTTGGTAAAGTATCACCTTAGCATTCCAGTGGCCCTGTGTGTTCAGTCTTTATCACTGATTTAACTGGAATGGTATTGCACAAGCTTGAAATCCTGGCATCCAGTAGGTAGAAACAGAAAGATGCAGATAGAGTTCACGTTCATCTGTCTGCCAGCTCCTGACAAATCTGGGCTAGATGAGACCGTAGATTAAAACAATATCATAAGATAGTGCTTGAGAACATGAGCATTGTAGACTCTCAAGAATGTAAACAACTTGTAAGATACTGTGGGAAATATTATATTTTTCTAGGGTCCTATGCATATCTAAGTCTACATGTATGCCAAGCTGAACACTGTCAGGTCTGAAGGTCATTTTATATACTTTCCTGCACATGTCAGCCAGTAAATGGTCTGGGGACTCCATTTTATTGGTAATTTTATTGTTTCTGTGGTAGATAAACATGAGTCACATACAATAATATTACAAGATTTCACATCTGATTAAAAAAATTACTTGATGCTATAAGCAATCCAACAAGGGAATTTGACTTATTTTTAAGGGTCTAGGAAAGACTTCCACACTTCAATTCTAGAAACAACAATTTTCCTAACCTTTTCCTATTAAATTTATGGTTTCATTTCTCCACATTAAATTTTTTACCCAACCAGAACTGTTTTGGCCTAAAGTATGAGAAGTAAGCCCAAATTATTCTTTTCTCAGTATAGACCCAGTTGTTTCTATCATCTGTAGAATTGCCTGATCTCTTTTGATAATGCTAATGCATGTCCAACTTTCTTGCATGTTTAAATTCATTTCTAAATTCCTCGATCTGTTTCATATGTTTATTTATATTTAATATGTTCTTATTATGTAGAATCTTATGAACACAACCCAATAGGAAATGGACCAAAATATATTAAGAGTAAAAAATGAAATGTGGGACTAGAGAGATGGCTTAGAGGTTGAGAACACTGACTAAACTTTCAGAGGACCTGAGTTCACTTCCCAGCAACCACTGTGTGGCTGACAACCATTAATAATGAGATCTGGTGCCCTCTTCTGGTTTGGAGGCATATATGCAGGCCAAACACTGTGTACATAATAAATAAATCTTTAAAAAACTGAAATGTGAGAGATGTTTATGTGCATGTATGTCTGTGCATCGTGCGTGCCTGGTACCCTTGGAGACCTGAAAAGTCTCTTGGGTGTCCTGTAGTTGGAGGTGCTGATGGTTGCGAGCCACTCTATGGGTTCTGGGAATTGAACATAAGTCCTCTGAAAGAATGCTCTTAATCACAGAGCCATCACTTCTTCCCCTGTGAACACTTTTAAACATACAAAAAGTTATTCCAGTATTGCTCAGTAAATTACACTGATCTGAGTTTTAAAATGAATGTACTGTGTACCTGGATATGTCATGAAATAGCTCATTTCTTGATGTCAAAAATATGAATTAATGCTACTTCTAAGATGGACAGCAGTTTGAAACATCTTTGAAAACTAGAAATGTATACTTGGAGTTAGCAATTTCAATTCTAGAAGGAGCTCCTGAAGAGATAGCTACACATGCCAATGTCTACATAGACAGATGCTATAAGCAAAGCTTTTTTAACAATAGAAAAAGATTGAAAATAATCTCAATATCTATGGATAAGTGTCTGGTTGTGATTATATGGCAGGATACCATGTAGAAATGGAATGGAAAAATATAAAAATTTTTATGATCATTCAGCAAATATTTATTGAACATATATTTTATTTCAGAATCTGTTTTCAAAACCAGCACTAGAAAAAAATACAAAAATATTTCCTTTCTGATGTATATACTAAAAATTAGAAATTGAGGTAGAATGTTAGACGGGAAGATAGTAAAGAAGAAAAGGTGGAGGTTTATGTAAGTCCTTGAGTTGAACTTACATGACATTTTTGTTATTATTAGCCTGAGGTTGTTGGTTTCAGGAGAAAGACATTTAGGTACAGTGTGTCATTCCTAGCAAGACTAAGACCATATGCTATCAACATGAATTTTCCAGTTGATGCAGACCTTGACCATCTCACTCACTGAGTGGTGGTAAGATTCCTATTTTAACTTTTCACTAAAAAAAATTAATTTGTAAAGGAGGCTATGGGGAACATGTATCCTGGTAAAATTAGATTGCAGATATTTTCCTTTGCAGGCTAATAGAGCTATTGGTTGGTAAGACTTCTGTATTAGTCAGGGTTCTCTAGAGTCACAGAACTTACAGATAGTCTCTATATAGTAAAGGAATTTATTGATGACTTACAGTCTGCAGTCCAAATCCCAACAATGGTTCAGTAGTAGCTGTGAATGGAAGTCCAAGGATCTAGCAGTTGCTGAGTCCCACACGGCAAGAAGGTGAAAGAGCGAGAGCCAGACTCCCTTCTTCCAATGTCCTTATATGGTCCCCAGCAGAAGGTGTAGCCCAGATTAAAGGTGTGTGCCACCACACCTTTAATCCCAGATGATCGTGGACTCGGAGATCTCCCTGTCTTAATCTTCTGGATTCAATCACCACTGTGTCTCAAGATCTCCATACCAAGATCCAGATCAGAAACTTCTATCTCCCAGTCTCCAGATTAGGTTCACTGGTGAGCCTTCCAATTCTGGATTGTAGTTCATTTCAAATATAGTCAAGTTGACAACCAGGAATAGCCACTACAACATCCTTAGTGAATCAAGAGAACAGCCTGTGTCTACTGGGGCCCCACTTTCTCCAACTAAGGTTTCCTCATCTGGGTTCAAATACAACTATGTATTTTATACAGAGCAGAGGAATTAGGTATGAAAAGCTCCAGGAACCTCTTGTCACAAGCAGAAGAATACACTGAGAGTCAAACTTTTTTCAGGATGAAACCAAATTCTCACACAGTCTAAAGCAACAATAGGAATTATGGGTCAAGGAAATGAACAGAAGTTGAGCTATTCCTGAGTGAAGAGCTTGAAGTTTCTAACATCAGCATCCTAAGAAGTCACTGAGGGAAGAACATGAGTGGGAAAATTCCAAATAACAAAAATTTGAAAAGTGCATCAAATGGTGAGCAGTGGACAGCAAGGAAGTTGAGGGGAAATGGTTAATTGATCAGTAGTCACGCCTTGGCATTCCACATGGACCCTCTCAGCGTTTCTTTGTATTTCTTTTTTTTTTAATTTATTTATTTATTATTATTTTTTAATTTACATTTCAAATGCTATTCCGAAAGTTCCCTATACCCTCCCCTGCTCCCCTACCCACCCACTCCCACTACTTGGCCCTGGCCTTCCCCTGTGCTGGGTCATATAAAGTTTGCAAGACCAAGGGGCCTCTCTTCCCAATGATGGCCGATTAGACCATCTTCTGCTACATATGCAGCTAGAGACACAAGCTCAGGGGGTACTGGTTAGTTCATATTGTTGTTGCACCTACAGGGTTGCAGCCCCCAACAACTCCTTGGGTACTTTCTCTAGCTCCTCCACTGGGGGCCCTGTGTTCCATCCAATAGCTGACTGTGAGCATCCACTTCTGTGTTTGCCAGGCACTGGCATAGCCTCACAAGTGGCTGCTATATCAGGGTCCCTTCAGCAGAATCTTGCTGGCATGTGCATTAGTATCTGGGTTTGGTGGCTGATGATGGGATGGATTCCCGGATGGGGTAGTCTCTGGATATTCCATCCACTGTTCTATTGCTGTGAAGAGAAACTATTACCAAAGCAGCTTATATAGAAAAGAAAGTATTTAGTTGGAGGCCTGCTTAGAGTTTCAGAGGGTTAGTCCGTGAACACCATAATGAGGAGCATGGTGACAGGCAGGCAGGAATGATCCTAGAGTAGCTGAGAGCTCATATCTAATATAAAAGTTGGAGGCAGAAAGAGGGCCTGATCCTGGTGTGGGCTGTTGAAATCTTAAAGCCCATCTACACCTCCTCCAACAAGGTCACACCTCCTAATCCTTCCTACATGGTCTACCAACTGGGAACCAAACATTCATATATATGAGCCCAAGGTGGGGGTGGAGGTCATTCTTATTCAAACCACCACAATTGTTAATGCTCATTTCCCAAGGTATTCAGCTATCATCAAACATTCCCTGGCAGAACATAGCACACCCATCTATCCATCTGGATTTTAAAAGCAGCAGGGAGCTTAAACACACACACCAAAACAAACAAACAAACAAAAACTAGAGAGGGCCACATTTCTTAAGTTTTACCAAAAGGATAGCAAACAGAAGCTGAATCCCAGACTTCCTTTCCCTCTTCTCCCTTTCCTATCTCTCTTCCTTTTATGCTCTTTCCCATTTGCTCTCTCTTCTCCTTTCATCCTTCTACTCTTCTCTTTTCCAGACTCTTTGATCTATTTCATTTGACCCTCTTTATTTAATGCACACTTAATACATAGAGCCCCCCCTTATGAGCATAGCCCAATAAAACATGGACCAAAATACATTTCCCTTTTCCTATTCCTCTTTTTCCCTCTACCTTGCCCACTCCTCCCCTTCCCTCTTTCCCTTCTCCTCCTTTCCTTTTTAAAATTGGATAAAATTTACTTATTTACATTTCAAATGTTATCCCTTTTCCCAGTTTACCCTCTTGCATCCCCCCTTACCCTACTATTATGAGGATGCTCCCCAACCATTCACCCACTCCCACTTCAACGCCCTAGCATTCTCCTACTTTGGGGCATCTTCACAGGACCAAGGGCCTCCCCTCCCATTGATGCCACAAAAGCCCCTTCAGCTCCTACAGTCCTTCCCCTAACTCCTCCATTGGGGTCCCTGTGCTCAGTCTGATGGTTGGATGTGAGTGTCTGCCTCTGTATTGCTCAAAATCTGGCAGAGCCTCTTAGGAGACAGCCATACCAGGTTCCTGTCAGCAAGCTCTTCTTGGCATCAGCAATAGTGTCTGGGTTTGGTTTTCTTCATTTCCTTCACCTGTTTGCATGTCTTTTCCTGTCATTCTTTAAGGGGTTTTTTTATGTTTCCTTTTTAAGGGCATCTACCTATTTACCTGTGCTCTCCTATATTTCTTTAAGGAAGTTATTTATGTCCTTCTTACATCATCATAAGATGTGATTTTAAATCAGAGTCTTGCTTTTCCTGTGTGTTTGGGTATCCAGGACTTGCATGGTTGGAGAACTGGGTTCTGATAATGCCAAGTAGGCTTGGTTCCTGTTGCTTATGTTCTTTCCCTTGCCTCTTGCCATCTGGTTATCTCTGGTGTTAGCTGATCTTGCTGTCTCTGACTGTAGCTTATCCCTCCTGTAAGCCTGTTTGTCAGCCCTCCTGAGAGACCAGTTCTTTCCAGGAGGAATTTGGGTATGGAGAACTGTGGCACAGGGTCAGCTCGTGGGCACAGACAGAAACTGGAAGGATCCTGTCCATAGGTGTTCCTTGGTTCCTGTGTCTTGATGGTTCTGGGCAGATCCATCTTGGTCCAGTAGTTTGAGCAGAAGTGATGGTCTCACATGTGCTCTCAGGTGTGTCAACACTCTTGGGAGGCCAGCTCACTCACAGTGGGATTTGGGTGTGGAGAGCTGTGGCACAGGGTCAGCTCCAGGTGCAGATGGAAACCAGAAGCTTCTCCTCCTTTTTCTCTTCCTTATTCCCTTCTCTTCTCTCCTCTTCTTCCACCCATGCCTGTCCTTAATATATTGAAGATAGGATACAGGGCCTTGTGCATGCTGGGGCATGTTCTCCAGCACTCTACCACAAATTTGTGTTAACAGTAGAATAATAGTTGAAACACATGTGACATGATAACTATGAGAATAAAATAGAGAAGCAGCAACGTTTCAAGCATACTACAGGATTGCATTAGTGAAAATAAGATATATAGAGACAGTACATACAGAGACAAATGCATGGGAGTGGGGGTGGAGAATTTCATGGATTAGTTTGCAGTATAAAATCGTGGGAGGGTTCTGGAGTTGGGAGGCAAAGGCATCTCCAAAGGAGGCAGGCCAGTAAATTAACTAAGAATCTCAATAAGAGTACAGGTGACAGGAGTCAGGGTTCCATGGTTAAGAGCACTGACTTCTCTACAAGAAGACCTGAAATATATACCTAGCACTCACCTGGCATCATATAATTATTTTAAACTCCAGTTCCAGAGGACCCAACATCCTCCCCTGGCTTCCACGGGCACTGAATGCAAGTGATGGGCAGACATACAAGCAAATGTGTGTGCGCAATTGTTTTTGTTCTACCCTCTGCCAAGATTTACATCTCAAATGATGAAATCTAGGATCCTTAGACACAAATCAGAGCCAGGATGAACTATCCTGAGAGAAAACAGTAGCAATGAAGGGTTAAAGAATGCTCTGCTGATGAAGCACAGAACACCATACTCATCCCAGGCTCAGCTCTGAGATCTCTAGTATCTACCTTGCTTATGAACATCCACTTCAGTATTCCAGACAGGAAGCTCCATGGACTCACTTTGGAGAAGTAGAACCTGATCAAGGGGAGGCTAGGCAGATACATGCCATAGCTGCAAAATGTTAGGGGACCATGAAAACAGAACTTGGTCAATGAAAATCCATGATGATCGAAAAAGAAACTTTAGTACAAGAGCTCGTTTGCTTCCCTCAGCCTGGCTCCAGTTGTACCATAATTTTCTGTACACAATCAGGTATGGGTTGAGGGTTGAGGCTTTCCACATTTTTTTGATTATCTTTTTGTTTTGAGATAGTATCTCACTCTGAATTCCAGACTGGCCTAGAATTTATGATTCTCCTTAGCCTCTGGAATGCCAGGATTACATATGCATACCTGGCCTGAGTTGTAGATTTAAAAAAAAAAAAGATTTATTTTAAGTTTATTTTTATTTTTAATATACTTGTGGGGGTGGGGGGAAGTGAGTACATGTGAGTTCTGGTGCCCCTGGAGGCCAGAAGAGGACATCAGATCTCCTAGAGCTAGAGTTACAGGTGGTTGTGAAATGCCCTAGTTGCGTGCACAGAACCGAACTTAGATCTTTTATAAGAACAATGCATGGTTTTAACTGCTGAATAAACTTTCCAGTCCTTGGTTTGTTTTAAATGATAGAACAAAAGCAATTATTTATCTTGAATACTGACCTTCCTGGTGCCCCTGTCCTTTCTTAGGTTTTCTTCAGGGCACCCACAAAAGATTCAAGTCTGCCTATATCACGTGGATTTTAGACTTCTTGTAAAACTGAGATGGAACATATTTCTGCTGTTTGAGCACTCACATTTGTGACACAGAAAGTGATAGTGTGTAAACAAGCATGATTCAGTGGATCCCACTACCAGGGCAATTGGTCCAAAATGATCTCTGGACAGACTTAATTCATGAACTGAATTATGAAAATCCCTGAAGAGGAGGGTGGAGCTGCAGGACCCAAGGGATTGACTTGGTGTTGCCTTGGTCAACTGGAGAAAACCAAAACTCATTTACTTAAAGGAAGCCTATGAATCATAAACACCAACCAAAAAATTAACAACAGAAAGAAGGAAAACTGCTTAACTTCCCTTTCTGTGTACCCCAAAGCAGCTGTCATACTCTGGTAGCCAACTCACAGCCTTTCCCCTATTTTTCTGTGTGCATGATCTGCACACTGCTTGTACCCTTGGGACATGGCCTTCAATTCTCCTGAGATCAGCAAACAGCTTGAGGAACTCTTCCTCTGTCACCTCACACACTAATCTTTCTTCTCACACTATATACCGATGGACACCTAATGAGCCCTTTGAAAACATTGTTGTGATGAAAAAAGCAGCTCCAAAGTCACCCCCAAGACTGATTATGAGTGGGCTGGGGGCCATTCTGTACTCACTGGTCCAGTGGTCTTCGGACAGGAAAACTTTAAATGTATGAGTACTAGAACCGCAGCACCTCTCAGTGAGGCCAAAATGAACCCCACACAATTCCCAGTGCATGTTGGGTGGGAGGATATAGAGCTCTTAGGATTCAAGCAGTCAATCTACACAGATAACTCTGTTCTCCCTCTTCAAGGCTCTCTTCAAGACAAGCTGGACCCAAAGGCAAGGGAATCATGAGTTCAAGACCAACCTGAGTTATCTAGTAAAATCCTGTCTCAAAATAACATAAAATAAAATAAAATGAAATGAAAACTAAACCAGCAAAAGAATTTTGTAGTATAGCTTAGCAGTTGAGTGCTCACCTAGCATGGCAAAGGCCTTGAAGCCTTCCCAGTAGCAATGTAAGAAAATGTTTTTCCTTTAACATGGCATGATTTACCTCATACAAGCTGTACCCCTCTCTGGACATGTTGTTCCCAGGCCTGATAACTCCAAGGTATCCAACAATCCTATTGGTTATTATACACAACAAACTAAGTCATTTAGGTATTCCAGCACCGTGTGGGTGGGAAGCAGAGCTGAAAATTTGCTAGCCTGGAGTTCTTTCTTACTTTTAATAATCTCAAATTAGTTTTTGTTTGATGATGTTGATCACTGATTAACTGATAGCAGTTAACAAATTAAAGAATAGCTATATACAGGACACTGGAGAGATGGCTCAGTGGCTAAGAACACCTACTGTTTGTTCTTGCAGAGAACCTGAATTCAACCATATAGTAGCGCAGAACAATCCATAACTCCAGTTCCAGGGGTTCTGATATTGTCTCTGAGGGCATCAGCCACGCATGCAGTACACTTATGTACACACAGGCAAACACTCATATACATAAAATAAATTATTTTATAAAAGATATACAGATATGATTTATCATCTCAGTTGAAATTAATAGCAGATGCTTTATTTTGTCTACTCTAAATCTAATAGACTCATGAACTACTTTGGAGAGCAAGAGAAACACAATGCCAGTCAAATGAACTTGATGCTAAAGAGATGCCTCCTGATTCAGCACAACTAAAGATATGTGAAAAGTATGCTTTTTGGATCATAGACAGATTTGTCCTAAGTCAAGTACAAATCACGCATATATTTATTTCATCCTCATCCAAATCAGCACAGGTGAATGGAATAAAAAACCTGTTTCCCAGACTTGGACCCTGATGCTTTGAAAGGTTACTTTACCCAAGTTCACACCCATAGTAAGCAGCCAAACTCAAATAGAGCATAGATATGCCCAAATAACTCATGAGTTACTGTCGGAATCTAAAGAACAAATTGAGAATGATCTGGTTGCAGGAATGAGCAAAAGAATCATAGATAGGGGCTGGAGAGATGACTCAGAAGTGAAGAGTGGTTGTTGCTTTTGCAGAGAACCTGGATTCTCTTCCCAGTACATATATATTGATTCACAAGTATTTATAACTCCAGTTCCATACAATCTGACATCCATAGGTGCTAGGCAATATGCACAGGCATGTAAAACGCTCAAACACATAACAAACAAATAAAAATATAGTAAACTACCATACATTTCAAATCTACACGATATAGACTCTGGGGACAGATATTCCCCTTTGCCTTTCTGTGCTTATTAAGTCCCCACAGCAAGTATCACTGACATGGCTGATCTTTTGACTTTCTATAGGATGACACTAAAGGTACTGAGTTTGGACATGTGCATCAATGATCAGTTTTCTAACTACCTGAAAAGGATACATTACTTGGATTTACTAATACCCTCCCAGAACCACAGGCTTTCTGTTTTTGTTTGTTTGTTTGTGTTTTTAAAAACTCTTTGTTTATATCTCCAAATAAGCATATGTTTGAGTCCATAGTTTGAAAATATTAAATCTGGCTGGGGATATGGCTCTGTTGATAAAATACTTGTTTTGAAAGCTTAAGGAACTGAGTTTGATTCCTAGAACCACATTCAAAAAATGAAGAAGGGAAGAAGAAAAAGAAAAGAGAAGCTAGGTGCAATGACTGAAAGGGTAGGCAGGTGACAGGTATATCACTGATCACCCAACCTAGCCTATTTGACAAGTACCAGCCAAAAAAGGAATCCTGTCTTAAACGTTAAAAAAATGTACACATGTGCATCTGCAAACACACACACACACACACACACACACACACACACACACACACACACACACAATATCACAGTAGAACTTAGAAAGGCATTCCTTCCGAATGGTGATCCCCAGACTAGAGACTGTGGGAGTTACTAAGATGTACCTGGAAAAATTACCCAACTCACTATTGGTAATGAGTTCCTGTGTATGGTGTTCTCTGAGACTGGACTTTCCGATAGCCTGCCTTTTCTCCCATCAGTTTTTCTGGCTTTAGGATTATCATTTAGGATGAGAAGCAGTGATTAAAAGAAAATAAAATGATACTCAACAACAGTATCATAAGGCAGTAAAATATAAAACAGTAAGAGAATCAAAGTAAACTTGTAAAACCTATCCACCTCTTTTCCTCTGGTGACAGGTGGAAGCCAATGACTTCTTTACAAGCTTACTTTGATTCTCTCACTGTTGAATACTCTCCTTTCTTATGACACAGCTATTGTGACTATCATAGTAATTTACCAAGTAGAAACTGGACAACTTCAACTGCAGTGTCATATGTGCTTTTGGTCTACTTGTACCATTCCCATATAGACCACAGTCATTTGTAAGGATCATAAAATTTTAGTGCAAAATGAATTGATATTCAAGATCCATAATGGACCTAACTGAGCATAAAAATTAACTTCCAATAAGTTAAATTGACATTAAATTAGTGTCAAACGCACACCAAGGCCTTTAATATGCACTAAATGGCTAGGGAAAACATACATGGTAAATGTCAAGTGAGATTTTTTTTTCCAAGTCAGATTTTCCAATTTCAATGGCTAGGGAAAACATACATGGTCAATTTTAAGTGAGATTTTTTTCAAGTCAGATTTTCCAATTTCTCTTTATACTTCCCTGGATTTTCTATAAAACACACCATTCAGAAAAACTTGTAGTTTGTTTGCTTTTCAATCAGATACCTTTTGACAATGATAAAAATAGACCTCTTGCTGTATCTAGACAGTGTAAGGCAATAGCAGCAGACGCAGTGAGATGTGTGTTTTAAAACTTCAAATAGGAAAAGTAGCTGCTGTTACAGAAATTCCAGCTTTTAGTGGTTAAAACCAACTATCACCAGGCTGCAAATACTGAACCATGTTTGTAAAGTAATGGTTCTCAACCTGTGGGTCATGACCCCTTTGGGGGTCGAAGAACTTTCTCACATGGGTTGCCTAAGTCCATAGGAAAACACAGATATTTACATTATAATTTATAACAGTAGCAAAATTACAGTAATAAAGTAGCAATGAAATATTTTTGTGGTTGGAAGTCACCACAACATGAGGGACTATATTAAAATGTCACAGCATTAGAGAGGTTGCGAACTACTGGTCTAGAGGTAGGAAACTTACCATGTTCTATAGACAAAGGAAGGTAAAAATGTTTGTTTCTCTCTTAACATCCAGCTCTGTTTTTTTCTGGAAGAAGATGTGCTCTATAGCTGGGCCAGAAAATAATAGAACAGCTCAAAATCTTCCTTGGAAGGCTCTTGCTTTCCTGTTCAGAATGATAAGATTGTATTTGGCTTTCAAAGTTTCCTCTCTAATTAATTCATCTTAACATTCACACAAACTCATCAGACAGGCAGTCCTCCCAGAATACAATGTGTGCTGCTGGTTTCCTCTGGCTTCTGCTCCTATTTGGCTCCGTTAGTACTTCTTTGTTTGCATCAGTAGCCGCCAACCCAAATCTCTAGATGGAAATTTATATTTTGCAGGAGATCTTTGAGACAAGCTCAGGCACAGCTTACCCTTTTCTGGCTGGGATTCCTTCAAGGTTCTCTTTCAATAGCTTGTGGTAGCAGTGCAGTGTGGTCCTCTGTGTACAGTAGCTGTGCAGAGAGCAGACTTTGGCAAACTTCTGAAATCTGGTCGCTTTAGCATCAGCAAATCTAGCATGGGATTTGCAGAAGTTTATGTTGGCAGACAGGAACTTGTGATTTCTTAACTGTTGCCAAATCACTTATTGGCTGTGCTTTAAAAATTTCGAAACTGAATTCAGAGGAAAAGTCATTTATAAAATTATTTTCATAGAACCCTCACATCATACTTTTTTCAGTTGGTATATATTTATGTCTATGGATACCTGTAGGGTTTGGGTGAGCAGGATTAGGAGGGAAACGGGCAATAAAATGGGGGAGAAAATATTTTGATGAAGAAATATTTTTAAGAAGCAAACACCTGTGCCATACATTTGTATTGAATTTGGGATTTCTGAAACTTTTCTTTAGGTGTTTAACTCGCATATACTTATGCTTTATTCCACACTTTGCCAAGACTGCCATACTGCATAGGTGTCTAGGGATTGCCCACTGTAGCTGGGGCATTTCTACATGCAGCACCTGACATGCAATGTAAGGTAAATAAATGTTCATTCAAAAAATAAAAGAAATGCTCATTGAGTGAGAGCAAGAGTGATTGGATGAGCATCCTCGAGGCTGGGGATTGTTTCCTTTCCTGATTTGGTTGGATAAAATTAGACTTGGAGCTTCCAGGGCCAGGGCCCCACCACATATCCCATAGAAAGGTATCCACAGTCAAGAACCTTGGAGCAACATCTGTCCCACAAGTAAACACACACACATACACACACACACACACACACACACACACACACACACACACCAAAAACCCAAAAATTTACAAAGGAACATTTGGCAATTTGGCATGTTGAATAAGAACACTAACTTCAATCTCTAATTATAAAAACACCCCTCTCAAAAACTAATTCTAATTTTTTTCTCATTACCACGTACATAGTACAATACTGCCCTCAGCTATTATTCTGTTTTGAATTTTATAAATGAAATAATTGTGAGATATTGTTTTTCAGTTACCATGTAAAGATATACATGATATCAGAAATTCACCTCTTGTCCCAAAAAAACAGCTTTTTACAGAAAGTCCTTGCTGGTCTCTGGAGAAAGAAGTATGTCAGAATGAGATGCTCTGTCCTATAGAATACTTTCCTACTAAGTAAGTGTGTCATTCGCAGATATGTGGACCACAGAAAGTCTGGTTATGAAAAAAATGCCTTGCAGAAGTCACAGAATATCTTGGATTACCTGTCCTCGACTGACTTCTGAGTATCAGTCCCTGAGGTATTCAAGATTTGGCCATGGTTGGGGAGATCTTTCTAGGATCCAGGTCATCAAGGAACATAGACAGCTTAGGCATTTGTGACATAACCAGAAATCTTTTCTTTAAACAGAGGAAAGATTTACTTAGGCTTACAGCTGAAGAATCAATATGCTCCATTACCACAGGGAAGCCATGGCCTCAAGGAGAATGAGCCTCAGAAATCAAAGACTATATTTAGACACCTCTCATTTTTTGTTTGTCCTGAACACTGTTTAGAAGAAAGTTCTAACCAAGTGTGATGGTGCACACTGCAATCTGAGCAGTTGGAAGGTAGAAGCAGGGGGATCTCTATGCATTTGAAGATAGCCTGGTCTCCATAGTGAGTTCCAGGTCATGTTGACATCCTATTTTAGAAACTCAGTACTCTAAGAAACAATAACAGCACAAACAGAAACGTAGTGAGATGTCTGAGCAGGGTATCTTGGATCAGATAGAAGAATCTGACTCTTGGGGTCTAGGTTCAAAAGTGCAAAATACCAACCAATTATAGAACAGTTAATAAGAAGCATATAAAATACAATTACACATGAGCATGAACCACACCCACACAGGCTTTTATCTTCCAGAAAAATGGATAAAATCATTATTGTTCCCAACCAATGATGAAAATGAACTAAGAATTGATAGAAGGTCAGGTAGGATCCTGTAAAGAAGGTCTGTCATACAACATGCAGAGTGGTCAGCTGATCTTGCCCTCTGGCCAAGCCCAAGTGTTAGTACTAGTAACTGCTGGAATTGCTCTGCATTCTCTGCCCTGCCTGCCCTGCAAGGTATAAAGCTATTGGATATCTCCTAATCACATCTTTAATTTTTCCCTACTGAGCCATTTGTCCCCTACTCATTCCCAGCCTCAATGGTTGTTTTCCATTTCCATATTCATTCCTTACTTCAACTCCAAGCTCAAAGTGTTCCACTATACAACTTCTCAGCACTCATTAGAAATGGATGGCTCTTTAGGTAAACGACTTAGCTTCTTCTATGTGAGCTAATATAGTTCCAAATCAGGGAACAGAGCAAGGTAAGAGGAAGGAGGGCTAAATGACAGACTTACTTGACCATAGAGTTGCACAAGTAGGTTTGCAGAGGACAATCTTTGCAACTGTGTCCAATAATGCATTTGACTGTGATGAAGAAACCTTTTTTTCCTATAATTAGTATAATTGTATGGTTAGTATAATAACAGATACAAGAGAAGGCAAGATCGGTCCTTGGCACATTCATTCTTGAGTCCCTCTAGAGCTAAAGAATCATTATCTGAAACCCAGGTCTTCCTTCCAGTTCCCATTCTTTTCTATATTTCCTTAAGCCAGACTCTTCCAAATAATGACAAGTAACCACAGTAGTTAAAAGCTACAAAGAGTCATCAAATTTTATGGATAAGGGAACTGGAACCAAAGATCAAGGGTTCCATACAGGGAAGGTAAGTATTAGAACGCTCACCACTCAAGTTCTGCTCTGATGCATTTTCTTTCTTTCTTTTTTTTTTTCAAGTTTCAAATATTTTATTTTCTTACTCATACAGTATGAAGTTCTCTAAAGATTTCACAACATGACATGTACCATGCAGAAGAAAATTTAAACATTCAACAGAAACCATGCCCTCCCCACCTCCCTCACACAAACTAAAAAAGAAGACCCCTCATTCCCCAGTAAGGAAATAGTTTGCACTATTTTTTCCCACAATGCCAGCCAAGATATGCACAAGCAAGAGATATAGAAAGCATTTGCTAAAGTATTTGTAACAAATAATTATGTATAAAAAATTCACAAAAGACTAGTTCCCTCTTGAAGCAGAGCACATGGCGGTTGACACTGGGACAGATCAAACCACTGGCAAGCCATGTACTGATACAGAGGGAGAAAGTAGTTTCATGGAGTGGAGATTTTCGTTTTGAGTATTAACATTTCCGAAGTTTGGCAACATCATCTTTTTAAATTATGCAGATTATGTAAACAAGAGGTACATTTAAAATCGATCTACATGCAAAACTCCATGTCATGCAGAGACACCAAGCACCGGGGTTTCTCTCACAGACAGAGCCCATGATGTGCAGCACTCAGTTGAAGGGACAGCGGTGGTAGGCAGGTAGACTCAATTTAATATTCTCTCACCTTGATTCAACCCACCCTTTATCATTCATGATTATAAAACCAATTGATATAGAAAAACTGTATAGGGAAGACTGCCATATAAAACTAGCCAGAATATCTTTCTTCCGATCAATAGTACCTTTGCAGAAAAGGGAAGGGATAATGTCAAGTGTAGAACATGACGTACTTTTATGTCACACAAATCTATTAAATCATCAGCCATCACTAGTTGTGCGGGCAAAACAACAAAAAATCCATCATGTGCTATCTTGCCTTCCAGCAGAGAAATTTTAAAAATGTGAATATGGACAAAATCTGCTCTCCTATGGCATATAGATTAGCAAGATATTCCCCCATTTTAACCACAAGCGGAATTTTACATAAACATGTGCTCATTAAGTATCAGTTGATTTTTTTTTTTTAGGTTAACTGTATGTCCTTTGAAATGCAGAAGGAAAATGAATCTATGATTTACAGTTCAGTGACAAGTATTTCACAAGTTTTCCCTTGTGTATAATGAAACAAATATTTTAAGCCATTACATGATTACTTTGGGTTTTCTTCACTAAATAATACATTTAAAAAAGTCACGACTGCCTCAGAAAATTCCTGACCTTTATAAAATCACAACTGCTAATTACATTTTCTCAGGGACACTTAATAAAAATAACAGTGACTACTTAAAAAGTTATCAGCCTGAAGCAGCCATAGTATATGCAGTTCTATGGACACAAGAACCCACTTTGGCAACAGCACTGAACTAGACCTCCAACAGAGGTGGATTAAACGCTGCTCAGCAATAAGACACAGTCCCTGGAAAGAGATTCAGAGTTATAAATAAAGTTACAGACTCATTACAAAAGTGTAAGGTAAATAATAGGGCATTAACAAATGCTTTATCAATCTCTCAAAGGAGAAAGCACAGAGAAAGGAAAATAGCTGGCCTAATACCTGGCGCGAATTGTACAATCTTCTATCTACATATAAAACTGTGTGAAATAAAAGGAAGGATGGTTTATGTTCTGCTTGGCACTTTTGTACTCTAACATTTTGTTTCTGAATCAAGTATATTAAATTAAAGCCAACCTACTAAATATATAGAAAGCTACATATATCTATATATAAATATTTACATATGTATATATAGATACTTTCTTGTTATAAAAGATGAAGAAAAATAAATTAAAGAGCCAACCCCTTCCCTTTCTCCACCATACTGATATGCTCTTTCATGCTGCTGTCCTTCAAACTTTAAAGTGCTACACTGAGTTATTGAGAGAGTAGGAGTTCAATAACAGTTGGCTTCATGAGTCTCGTGTTGGAAGATGTGGCTTCACAGAGAAAAATACACAGAGAGCATTGCTGGACGTCTTGAGCAGATCTTCAGAGATGGAGAAGAAAGCAAAAGTGTTGGGTGGTATTCTTCAAAGAGTCACACATCCACCACCATCTTTTTGTGGATATCTAGGCCACCTACAACAGCACAGAATTCCTCAAAGGATATTCTTCCGTCTCCATCCTTATCTGCATTTATCATGGTTTTGTCTACAATCTGCTGTAATTGTGTATCTTTCAGATTGTTGTCCACCATCATCTTCAACACCTGGAAATATAGCCATCTTTATCCATGTCATAAATAGGAAAAGCAAACCTCAACTTCTGTTCCTTATCGCCTTTGACACTGAACTGAGAGACTCCTTCAATGAATTCTTTTTAATTTCATCAGCATCAACATCTTGCTCGGCGGGCGGCGCTAGCGGGCGGCTGTAGGTTCCCTATGGCGGAGACCACAGCTTGGCTCTCCAAGGGGTGCAACGGGGCCTGGGCCGGGAGCAAGGTGGGCGGAGTCCCGGTTGGAGATGCTTCGGCAGGAGGAGAGGGCTGCAGCCTCAGGCTCACAGGCTGCACCGACTCGCTGCAGCGGCTCACCTCTGATGCATTTTCAATATCTCTCTTCACTAATATCCCAGGTGAAAAATTGAATGACATCACGTGTCCTGCCACTGTTTTGAGAAAAGGCTGGTCATGAATTTTTCATCTATTTCAACCAGTGTCCTGTCCTTATTTCCTAGCTCTTTTATAAAAATCTCATCATAACCACCCAGTTTCTCTGCCTTTGTATACAAATATTTTAATATTTTTAAATTATATTCATTACTTTATGTGTGTGTGTGTGTGTGTGTGTGTGTGTGAATTATATTCATATCACAGTGCATATGCGGAGGTCAGAAGACAACCTGTGTGTTAGTCCTCACTTCCCACTTTGTCTGGGACAGAGTTTCTTTGACTTTAATCTGAGATTCAAGATACTCATGTCACCATGTCATTCTTTTCCGTAAGTTCTGGTGGTTTCCTCTCAGGTTCTCATGTTGGCATGACAAGTGCTTTTACCCACTGAAAGTACTCCAGCCCTCATGGCGGCCATCCAGTTCCTTTCTCTAGGGATGGACTAGGTATTTATTTTGGTGATTATTTCTTCTCTTCCTGATCCTCCAATGCAAACTCAAGCATGGATGGGTAGCCCTGATCTAGATGGATTTGTGAATTATAGACACACTATAGGAGTCTATCCATGGCAGTACCCCCCTTTCTCTCTAACTATGCCCTCCACTCTAAGGAGTCTCCAACTCCACAGATAGACTGTAAGGCAGTTACTGTTGGGAGTAATGTGTGAGACTCAGCACATTCAAACAAATGTTAGCAGTTTCCAAATGCAGAGGCTATATGAAAAAATATACATAAGGAAATAGTGTATCATTCCATAGACAGGGTGGATTGGATTTGTCCTGGAGAAAATGAGATGCAGAGAGAAACAAACCTGGGAAGGATGCTATTGGGTTTCTCAACAGAGAGATTGGCCGTGGATGAGAAATTCAGGTTTGGGGGAATTTAGAAGTCCTGGGTAAGTTGCAAGCCTCAGAACAAGAGGAAATTGCTACTTCACAGCCCATCTAAGTCTCGGAGATGGTAGTATCTAGAATTTTCCTCACTACCACAGAGTGGAAGCAGAGAAGGTCCAAAGTTGTTGCTCTGGTTTACTCTAAGCCCCAGAATATCATGGGGGTGGGGAGGACAGACTCCAGAGAGGGAGTAAAAATTTGTTGGATTCCAGATCCAGTCACATCAGGGGACCTGTGGATGGCAGCAAAGAGTAAGGGCCACAGTGAAGAGGCTGGTTGATGGAGCAAGCGCATTCTGTGGATTGTTGCTGAGTCTGACATTGTGGGCCTGTGTACTGGGGGATTTCCACAGAGATCTCTAGCCCAGCCGGGTGCGCGAGTTCATGCAAAGGGAAGCAAGTGTAAGCAGGGAGGGGAAGTCATTTCTGCCTCTGCTGCTGCCGCAGTTGGCTTCATCTCTGCCATACTGTCTTGGTTACTCCACGCTGCCCTGCAATGAGTCAGGCTGGGCTGATGAGAGGCCAACTAGCCAGTGAGGCGTGCAGGGGAGCTTCAGGCGGTGTTTTGGGAGGGCAGACCTCTTCCCAAGTGTTACAGCTCTTATGACAGAAGCTCTTGTATGACAGAGTCGTTCTCGCCCACCTTTGTTCCTTTTGGATAGGATTCTTATACACAGTTTGGGGGTGGGTCAGGGTCTGACAACAGGTACTTCTCATTGGCTTGGTCTGAGAACTTAGGGAAACCTTATTTGCATGTGGGAGGGTTTGGTGCTGCTCCTATGTGACTGATGGCCACATACCTCTGTGTGTGTGTGTGTGTGTGTGTGTGTGGGAGAGCTGTGGGATGCTGTAACTGCAACAGGAGCCAGGGGCCCAAGGGACATGACCGAATACCTGCCAACCCTTGCAGGCCAAAGCCACCTGCCAGGTTTCTGGGGTTCAAAGCCTGAGCTCGCCCTAGGACTAGGCTGCCTGTGCACAGTTCACCACTCCACAACTCCCCCCTTTTCCTTTAATAAGGGAGAGGTGTCACCAGAATAAGTATCTCCTATGTTGGGAACAGTTTGATATGAACCAAGGCCTAATTGGTAGTGATTTTTATAATGTTACTCATCTGTTGCTTTAGAAACTGAATGAGACAGGGTGTCAAGAGAAGTAAGGCTCCAATGGCTAATATATGGCCAAGGAGGGGAAGAATCTAGGCTACCAAGAGGTTAGAGTACCAAGGGGAAGGGGTTTGGGGAGTATAGTGTGCCCGGAGGTTTCCCTGAAGCTCTTTGAGCATTTGCATATCTTGTTCTACCAGCCCAGATTCATTGACATAAAAGCAACATTCCTCCCTCAGCAAAACACAAGTCCCTCCCTGTTCAGCAGTCAGTTAGTCTAGGGCTCTCTGGTTCTGGAGAGCAGCTCCTGCTAAGGAAGTTATCTGGCACTGAAGAGACTCAAGGCTGTCTGTAGTGGAAGCCATTGCCTGGTCAAGCTTGTCATGGAAGTTGCTGGCCAGATGTTGTATTTGGACAAGGGCTGTTCCAGCAGTTCCTGTTGCACCCAGTGAGACAGCAAGGCCTAGAGCGAAAGT
Organism: Mus pahari; assembly: GCF_900095145.1. Taxonomy (NCBI): domain Eukaryota; kingdom Metazoa; phylum Chordata; class Mammalia; order Rodentia; family Muridae; genus Mus; species Mus pahari. The sequence continues at coordinate 145,259,104 of NC_034613.1, forward strand.
CACCTGCCGGGTCTCCGGGGTTCAAAATCTGAGCTCAACTGGGGACCACACTGCCAGTGCACAGCTCACCACCTCACATGGCATCATATGGAAATGCTTTATAGCTCCTTACATTTTCATCACCAGTTACTTCATTCTCAATGAGTAAAAGGAGATAACGTCTTTCTAGAGTTGAGAGGCAACAACTCCAAGTGGAGCCCAGGGGCCTCTTGATGGCTGGCCGCAGGCCATTGCCAGGACTCCAGCAATAGGAGCCCGTGTGGCCTTGCACTTCTGAGGGCATTTTGTCTGCACTTAATCCTATCAGCCAAGTCATTTCCCTGGCTATACTATGTGGCCCTGACTCCTCACAGTTACTTCCTATGCTAAAGGCACAAAACATTTCAAGGGGGACTGTTGATGTGTCACTAAGTTCTAAATGACATGTATAAGAGGATACCTCTGTCTTGACTCAGGAGTTCCCTGGGCTGCAATTCATTTTCAAAGACTACATCATGGAAGCAAGGGTGTTTTTCAAAGTTGGGAATTCTAAGTCAGCCATGTGACCAACAATGTGACATATCCAGTTGACAGCTGCTACCTCTGATATGTGTATTGTGGTAGTTTGAATGAGAGTGACCTACATAGTATTATATATTTGAATGCTAGGTCCTTAGTTGGTGAATCATCTGTTTTAGGTGTGGTCTTGTTGGAGAAGGTGTGTCACTAGGGATGAGTTTTTATTTTTTAAGATTTATTTGTTTATTGTATGTATGTAAGTACACTATTGCTTTCTTCAGACACACCAGAAGAGGACATCAGATCCCATTACAGATGGTTGTGTGCAACATGTGGTTGCTGGGAATTGAACTCAGGACTTCTGGAAGAGCAGTCTGTGCTCTTAACCACTGAGCCATCTCTCAAGCAGCCTCCCCCCACCCCTGGCACCTAGGGATGAGCTTTGAGCTTCCAAAAGCCTACTCCAGATTTGTGTATGTATATGCAAGCGTATGTATAATAAAATGTGAATTTCCTTGCTTTCAACAAATAACATCAGCAACAACAAAAAATATCATATGAGCCAGGCACAGGGGTGCTCACATGCAATCATGGACTTGGAAGGTAGAGGAAGGAGGATCAGAAGTTCAAGCTCATCTTCTGCTACATGGTGAGTTTAAGGCCAACCTGGGTGATATAAGACATTCTCTCTCTCAAAACAAACAAACAACAACAACAACAAAATCCCAAAGCAAACTAAATAAAAAAGTGACAACATAAAAAGAAGGAGACAGATTTTTCTAGAGTTCAAAGGTAAAAAGTAAGATGACAGGTAGCATATTGAGAAAACAATGGTCATGAAGGGACAGAGCCTCCTATTCTTGCCATATTCCTAGTTCTTTGCATGGGGTCTGGAATGAAAATTAACCTTTTATTATTTATTTATTTATCTATTTATTTAGCTTATTTTTACGTGATTGTGTGTTTGGACTACACGCATATGTGTGTACTACATGTGTGCCTGGGGCCTTCGGATCCCCTAGAACTAGAATTTTATATGGTTGTGAGCTACCACGTAGGTGCTGGAAACAAAACTTGGGTTCTCTGCGAAAAAAACAAAACAAAACAAAAAAACAAAAACAAAAACAAAAAAACCAAGTGCTCTTAACCACTGAGCTATCAATCCAATCCAAAATGAACCTCCCTTACCAAGAGACAAGGGCCTGGCAATTGCTAGGTAAATGCTCTATCTCCAGCCCCACAAATTGCACTTTTAAAAATACAGTGTCTCAGGTATGTCAGTCTGGCTTCAAGTTCACTATGTGTTGAAGGATGACCTTTTGACCTTCTGATCCTCTTGCTTCTGCTGCCCAAGTTCCTGGAGATAGGCTTGGGCCACTACTCTTGATTTTTACACTGAGGGAAATCAAATCCAACACTTTCATGTATGATAAGCAAGTGTTCTACCTGAATGAAAATAAAAAATAAAAAAAAAGGAAAGAAACATGTTGCTTCTAGGCATGTTGGAGGAGAAAGTTTATTATAGATATGTGGGAAAGCATAGTCAAAGGCAGGGACATCTGGAAGAGTCCAGAGTGGGCATGAACAATCTGATATGTGCCATGTCAGGAGGGGGAAAGGGAGAGGGGAACCAGGCGCAGCAACCAGGAGGCCCAATGATACAAAAATGGCAGGCAACCAAAATGGTTGGATTATCTAGGGAAGAGTAGCCCAGCTTCCTGGCCTGGAGAGTTCAGTGTAGATGGCTGGTTGTGCCAGCCAGGACAGCTCTGTAACAGGTAGGGACTGAGAGATGGTCAGGAGAAACTCGTAGCTAGCATCTGTTTTGATACGCTAGGTAGCCATTTGTCTTAGGTTTGAAACCCAACATTACTAACTGAGCTACAGTACCAGCCCTGAAAATTCATTGTTAAATCAAAATTATGAGAATGGGGATGTAAAAGGACCCAAACAGATATCCCAAACCCAGGATAGAGGATGAACTAGTCCTGAACACAATGATGTAGCTGTGTTTCTTGACTGCTCCATGATACCATGACTTGCTGGAACTTGCCTCACTCCTAAATTGATTGAGCCTCCTGTTTTAGGATTTCAAGGGTCTGCTTCTACCTTTCAAACTCTTATCACTCACTGATCCAGCAGTGAGAAAGCACTCTGGTCTAGTTTCCTCATGACGGCAAGGCTGTCCTTTTCACCCATTGCACTCAGCCCTGGGTGCTGTAGAATTGAAGTTCAGTAGATATTTCTAGAACAAAAAGAGGGACAAAAAAACAAGAAACCTGTGCTGGATATTTATGGCCATTTCCATTTCTCAAAGGGAAAACTGATGTAAAGAAAAGCTGATTTATCCTGGCTCCTGAGTTCATGCTCTTAACCATCATATACTAGTGCATTAATGCCAAAAGCAGTAAAGGAAACTGCAGAAGTCACCTAACCTGGCAAAGAGAATTTTACCCTTGACAGTCAAGAGAGTAGTTTTGATAGGGTGGTGCTAGAATCTAAAGCCTGGTTGTGGAAGGTTGAATCAGAGTAGAACATGACAGCCTTTTGGTAGCCCTTTCTACTTACCACCACCAATCACATAGAACCTCTGATTGACCTCCCCAAGATGTTGCCCATATTACTAACGTTGCAACTCACACACTTTCATGAGTGGACTGATGAACTAGTAGTTGGTTGGCTCTCTCTGCAAAGGAGAGCTAATACTTCCCAACTGTCTCTCACAATACTCCAAGATTTCAGTTCATGTGGCTAGCTGTACTCCTAAAGAACTCCCCAAGGCCAGACTCATACTTCTGGACAGGTCCTTGGAGGCTTCCAGTTAAATCACAAGACTCTCATTGTGTGATCTGCTGAGCATCTCTGGCAGTGAGCATTTGGGACACAGCCTATCTTAGTTCAGTTCATTTTACTATTGTCTACTAGCAGATATAGACTTTCTGAGTTCTGTCCCCAAGTGTCTGTGGATCCCTCATTGATCCCAGGTACAGATAAATGGTGTATCCATTGTACCAGACACCTATCTATGACTCTTTTCCCCCACAGCTCACATAGCTTTTTGTTATTAGAATCTCATTTTGAGAATAATATGAACAGGCTTGCTGAGAATCAGTCATTTATCTAAACTTTGTTGCAAAGCTGGGGTTTGAATTGTATACTTTCTTTTACTTTTCATGGTCTGCTCTAGACATTCTTTAGCATACCAGTATTTTTGGAAGGCTGAAGAAATGGATCAAAAAAGTAAGTGCCAGCATGAGGATGTAGTTTGACCCCTAGGACCCATTTCCAAAGCTGGGCAGTGGTGTGTTCTTGTAACATCCTGGACTGGGGCAATGACTGGCAGATCCTTGAGGCACTCTGGCTAACCATCCTGACTTCATCATCAAGCTCCAGGCCAGTGAGAGACCCTATCTCTAACACCTAAGTAGATGATTCTAAGAAACAAAACCCTAGGTTGACTTCTGGCATTCAGTTACAGATACACAAGTGTGTACATGAACAGGCACACTCTCTCTCTCTCTCTCTCTCTCTCTCTCTCTCTCTCTCACACACACACACACACACACATCTACACGCACACACACACACACACACACAATCTATTTTATTTTACTTTGAGGCAGGTTAGCCTCAAACTCACTTTACAGTCCTGACTGACTTCAGAATTCTAATCCCCATGCCTCAGCCTTGTGAGTGCTGGGATTATAGGCATGTGTTTTCCCACCACATCCAGCAAGACTGTAACATTTTTGAGACCAAAGAATATTGTATGTATTCAGGCCAATGTTTGTGTGATTATATTATTATGTACATGTATGATAATATTATCCCCATGTGGTTCCAACATTTAGTTGCAAGAATAGATGTTTGTTCTTCAGGGGCTTTCCTATGTGTACGTTGTTATATAAGTACAAACAAAGTTCTTTTGTAAAACTGGGATCACAGGGGTCAAAGATGCGACTTAGTCGATAAAGGTACTTTCTGTCAAGTGTAACAACTTGAGTTAGATCCCAGAACCCACACAGTGGAAGGAGAAAACTGACTCCCTCCCTAGCAAAAATAAATAATTGTTTTAAAATGTGCTATTTTCTAACCCTTTTCTGTGCCTAACAGTTCTGTTTTGGATATAGATATGTTTTCTGGTTTTATTTTTTTTTAAATTTAATTAATTTAGTTGGAGTGGTCTTTGGGGAGGGGCAGTGTTTTTGGTTTTGTTTTGGAACAAGGTCTGGAGCCCCCGGCTGACCTCAAACTCATAATCCTCACTCTTTGAATGCTGGGACTATTATCTGATTTTGAAAAATAATCAGTTTAGAATGGCACCTTGATCGGGTGCCACATTTTATTTCTATTGACTGGCATTAACAGTTCATCTCCAGTTTTTGAAAGCAGACACCAGGTGTGAGCGAAAGGCAGCAGGATGGAAGGGAGCAGTTCTGCAACAGATGAAGTGGGAGCCAGTTACCCACGTAAGGAGAGCGTAGAGCAGGTATGGGTGGATGGGCTTGCAATTTAAGTAGGGGAAAGCTGCCCCTTCTCCAGGTTGGGAAGGGAGGCAGGCGGGGGGGGGGGTCGGGTGGGAGGGGAAGGACTCTGTTTTGTATCTGGTGATGGGGAGATTTGGTGACAGGAGACATTTCACAGTGGTGGTTGTGGGTGGGTGATTTAAGGAAGTGCTTTTGTAATCCGGGAAGGCTGTTTAGCCGGAAAGGCCGGTGCCAGAAACTGAAGAAGTGTGGGACGATCCTGAGGCCAGTGATTTCAAATTCACAGTCTGAAAAGCTCCAGAGCCGGCTAGTTTGAGACCGGAGGAGGCTTGATGTAGAGATAAGGATCAGAGAAGGAGACGTTTCTGTCAGTTTTTGTCCTCTTCGAGCTTTTACTTTACTTAAGGCTTCACAAGTTCCAGGAACCCTGCTCCCCTTCTTTCCACACGCTTTTCTTTCCTCTTTCTTTCCAGTTCTTTTTAAGTTTATCATTCCGGAAGCGCTGCACGCACTATTGGAAAAAGCCTCCTGTCAGAAATGACTGGAAAATCCTGCCAACGGCGGAAGAACTAACAATCATTCGGCCACGAGATGGCGCCCTCCACCCAGTAGTTTGAACATCATACCCAAGCAGCTCAGCTGCTGAGGGTCAAAACCAGGGCCTTGTGCTTTTCTGGTGGAGTGCCTTGATCCCTAGGCCTCTCAGGTGATTGTGATAGCTGTTCAAGTTTGAAAACCTGCTGCAATAAGATTAATTGGATTGGTTCTTTCTCCCCTTTGCCTGCCGATAGGAATCCACCTCAAGTGTTGAAATCCAAGGCAGAAGCTTTTGGCAAGATAGTTATTTTGACTATATTAATCCTGCCAATCCATGAGCATGGGGGAGCTTTCCATCTTCTGAGATCTTCTTTGATTTCTTTCACTTGCTTAGTTAGAGTCACACCAAGGTATTTTATATTATTTGTGACTATTGTGAATGGTGTTGTTTCCCTAATTTCTTTCTCATCCCGTCTGTCCTTCGTGTAGAGGAAGGCCACTGATCAGTTTGAGTTAATTTTATATCCAGCTACTGCACTG
>NC_034613.1:145265700-145274239 GCF_900095145.1 Mus pahari
ACTCACTGATAAGTGGATATTAGCCCAGAAGCTCAGAATACCCAAGATACCATTTGCAAAGCACCTGAAACTCAAGAAGAAGAGAGACCAAAGTGTGGATACTTCGATCCTTTTTAGAAGGGGGAACAAAATATCCATGGAATGAGTTACAGAGACAAAGTTAGGAGCAGAAACGGAAGGAATGACCATACAGAGACTGCCCCACCTGGGGTCCATACCATAAACAACCACCAAACCCAGACACTATTGTGGATGCCAACAAGAGCTTGCTGACAGGAGCCTGATACATCTGTCTCCTGAGAGGCTCTGCCAGTGCCTGGCAAATACAGAAGTGGATGCTCACAGTCATGTATTGGATGGAACACATGGTCCCCAATGAAGGAGCTAGAGAAAGTACCCAAGGAGATGAAGGGGTTTGCAGTCCCATAGGAGGAGCAACAATATGAACTAACCAGTACCCCCAGAGCTCCCTGGGACTATACCACCAACCAAAGATTACACATGGTGGGACTCATGGCTCTAGCTGCATATGTAGCAGAGGATGGCCTAGTAGGCCATCAATGGGAGCAGAGGCCCTTGGTCCTGTGAAGGTTCTATGCCCCAGTAAGGGGAATGCCAGGGTCAGGAAGCAGGAGTGGGGTAGGTTGGGGAGCAGGGGGAGCAGGGAGAGGATTTTTGAAGGGGAAACTAGGAAAGAAGATAACGTTTGAAATGTAAATAAAGAATATATCTAATTAAAAAAAAAAAACAAAACAAAACCTAAAATCCTTCTTTGAGCAAAAGAGGGTGAACATGCCCAATGGTAAATCTGTCTACCCTCTTTATAAATATAACTAAACATGCCCAGAAGGTTTCTTGACTTCCTTTTTTTCACCATTTGAATGTGTACACCATGATTTTCTTTCCCCATGATCTTAAACCAAGCATACCCAGTAATTTGCCTTCCTCTTTCCTTTTCGAACTACGAACTTAAACTGAGCGTGCTTAGCAATGTACTCCTTAAACTGAGCATTCTCAGGAAGGTGCTGGTCCTAAGGTGCTTTCTTTTCTTTTCTTTTCTTTTCTTTTTCTTTTTCTTTTTTCTTTTTTCTTTTTTCTTTTCTTTCTTTCTTTCTTTCTTTTTTTTTTTTTTTTTGAGACAGGGTTTCTCTGTGTAGCCCTGGCTGTCCTGGAACTCTGGAATTTACTCTGTAGACCAGGCTGGCCTCGAACTCAGAAATCTGCCTGCCTCTGCCTCCCAAGTGCTGGGATTAAAGGCATGCACAACCACTGCCTGACTCCAAAGTGCTTTCTTATGCTTCCTGAATAAGATCCTGTTTATGCTTTCTGAATAAGATCCTGCAACTTCCACCATCAAGGAATGATACCAGTATTCTCTTACCCTTTCTCCATTTTTTTTATCTCCTGGTTATGTTTATTGACTTTGCACTCACCAAGAGGAGACCCCAATGCAATAGTAACAATTTCAAATGTGTTTGCATTTGTTCATAGACATTGTTTGTCTGAATAAAAGTATTAACTAATAAATTTCTTTGAGATTGTTATAAAATTATTTTTAAATTACATCTAGCTAGCCTCTCAAAAATAAGAATGCAATCAGAGTTCTGATTTCTGAGTTTGTAGATCACACATTTTTCTTTTTACAGAGCCAAGATGTTCAACCATATGTGGATCTTTTAAATTTGGGGAGAGTAACATATTTCAGACACTCACATATAGTAAACCTGTTGTATAAGGTCAGCTTCTTTCCTCCCTTCAACTAACCAGATGTAAAAATTGCCCATTAGTAAGTTTCCTAACCTCTAATGTATTTCAGAATTATCTGGGAACTTCAAAACTCTTCTTCAGAGCTAGACGGTGACACTCTAGGCTTGGGATTCTGTTTCTAAATTCTGATGCTGCTCCTTGGGGACTATATTAAATTCCAAAGAACTAACACCCGGCCACAATTTCCATACCTCCTACTCATTCTCCAACTGGACTTGATTGCTGCCCCCTACACACACACACACACACACACACACACACACACACACACACACACGCACGCATGTACGTACGTGCACACACTGTGAACAGAATGAGCTTCATTTATCTAGATAAAATGAGCATGTTATAGTTCACATCTTCATTAGCAATGTCTATCTGTATGTACCTCCTTGATCTCCTAGCTGCTGTTCTCCTTGGATTCCTCCATCCTCCAGTCTGTCTTTTTATCTTCTTTTCCAGGATCATCCACAAGCCATGCAAGATGAGAATGACTCCAAACTCAGTTCTTATCATTTTCCTCTCTTGTTTCTCTACTCTGTGTTTAACCAGCCATTGGCACATCTCAGAGAAAGTTGAATAGTAATCCTCAGAGACATTTAACATTGTCTGGGAACATTTTGAGTTGTCAAAATTTGATGAGGGAGGAATACTGCTAACTATCACTGAATGCACAAACTTCTTATCCCATCTGAACAATGAAGATTCTGCCAACAGAGAAAGGAATTCTACTATAAGGATGTATGGACCTGCTTCCTAGCACCTACAGAGGACACGTTAAATTTTAGATTCTAATATAGCTGATCCGTGGTAGAACCTTGATGCTGTATCCCTCAATCCCACCCGACCCTATACTGTGTGTGTGTGTGTGTGTGTGTGTGTTTGAGCTGAAGGACAACCTTAGATGTCATCCAAAACCATTCACCCTTTTTTGAGACAGGCAGGGTCTCTGACTGCCTGGAAATTATTCATTTGGCTAGGCTGACTGTCTGGCAAGCCTCAGAAATCCTCCCTTCTCTACCTCCTCCCCTCCTTTTTGCTATTCTAGGATGGCATGAGCATAACACTATGCCTGCCTTTCTTAAAATGTGGGCACTGGGAAACAAATAACATTTCTTATACTTGTGAGATAGGTGCTTTACCAACGGGTCCATGTCCCCAGTTCTAGATACTGCATCTCTAACAAGCCTCCAGCAAATGCCAAAGTTTCTGATTCAAGTACCACAGTGTGAAGAGCAAGGCACTGTCCCCAAGCCCAGATATCACCGCCATTGTCACAGGAGATCCCAACACCCTCCCTCTAACTCAACTCCTCTTCTTGGCCTTGATAGACCACCAAAAATGACTGAATCAGTGTCTTCAATATGGCTCTTTGAGGGCTTCCAAATTTAGTATTACTAACACACATTCTTTTCTTCAAACTTATTAAGAAGTCTTAAGTCAGGCTGCGTCTTCTTCTTCTTCTTCTTCTTCTTCTTCTTCTTCTTCTTCTTCTTCTTCTTCTTCTTCTTCTTCTTCTTCTNCGTCTTCTTCTTCTTCTTCTTCTTCTTCTTCTTCTTCTTCTTCTTCTTCTTCTTCTTCTTCTTCTTCTTCTTCTTCTCCTCCTCCTCCTCCTCCTCCTCCTCCTCCTCCTCTTCCTCCTCCTCCTCTTCCTCCTCATCCTCCTTCTTCTTCTCCCTCGTCTCCTCCCCCTCTTCCTCCTCCCCCTCCTTCGTTTTGTCCTAGCTTGGAGTAAGAAACTGCAATGGAGGAGAACATATCTCTTTAGTAATAATTGGCTCAATAAAGGAGCCATGCCCATACTACAAGGAATTAATTATTCTATTTCATTTGCTGTGATTTCATGTGAACATAACTTTTAGAGGTGGTTTCTTGGCGAGAAGTTTGATCTAGTCCTATTGGAAAGTTAGGTCTGCACCCAGGCCAGAGATTGTTTTCTTTTGACCAAGTAGGGTTTTCAAAGCATACTGAATCTTTACTTATCGGCAGCATAAATTGTTCATCTAGAGAGAGATATGCATAAACAGACCCTCAAACATCAACAATACCAAAAGCCCCAGTCTTGCTAAATAGGAGGTAAAGCCTGCCGCTCACATTCTTGGCAGAAATCGCTTCAGTTTTGTGTATGTCAACCTTGGTGTCCCGAAACTTTGCATTTTTTATGAAGTTTTGAGAGAGAAGGCAACATCTAGAAGAATGGAAACACATACATGGCAATGAAGAAGAGCACTTCTATCCAAAATCAGAGTAAATATAAGGAAATGGGAGAGCAAGGGAAGACTAGGGCACTCATTTCTCACTCAGAAGTAAGCGATCATCAACGTGTTTCATGCAAAACAACACTTGGAACTAATTCATACTTTTACATCTTCTTCCTCCTCTTTCCCCTTTTCTCCTCCCTCTCCCCCTTATTTTATTTATTTATTTATTTATTTATTTATTTATTTATTTATTTATTTATTTGTGGAGTCACAGAAAGCAAGAGAATTAGAGAAATCTGGGAACTTGCATCAAGAAAAAGGGACTTTCCTAAGATAAGTCTTCAGTAGGAAATGGTTGGCATTCTTAATGTAGAGGAAAAATGATGGAAAATGAAAAATATATTTAAGAAAAAAGTTTACACAGATAACCTCTGGGTATCTGAAATATTTCTAGAAAATTTGATGGAATTAAGACTATAAATAACAGCACTCAGGAGGCAGAGACAGGTGGATTTCTGAGTTCGAGGTCAGCCTGGTCTACAAAGTGAGTTCCAGGACAGCCAGGGCTACACAGAGAAACCCTGGCTCGAAAAAAAAAAAAAAAAAAAAAAAAAAACCAAAACAACAGCAACAAAAAAAACAACCTATAAATAAGCCCGCAACCCACATACAGTAGAGGACTGCCAGGACTGTGTTCATTTGGAGATGATCCACCTAACCCTCAAGAGACTGGAGGCCCCAGGGAGTTTAAAGGTCAGGTGGGGTAGGAGGTGGGGGCATCCACGTGGAGACAGGGGTTGGGCAGAAGATATGGGATATGGAACAGTTGGAGGGTAGAAGGGGTGGGGGAAATAAAACTGTAATGTAAAAGTAATTAATTAATTAATGTAAAGGACTATAAATAAAAAGCAAGACTAACCAAGCCATGCTTAAGAATATGGTTGAGAGCCTGGTATGATAGTACACACCTTTAATCCCAGCACTTGGGTGGCAGAGGCAGGCAGATCTCTGTGAGTTAGAGGTCAGTTTTGTCTACAAAGTGAGTTCCAGGACAGCTAAGGCTACTCAGAGACATCCTGTCTTGGCAGGAGTAGAAGAAAAAGAAGGAGAAGAATGAGAAGAAGAGGGAGAAGAAGAAGAAGGAGGAGGAGAAGGAGGAGTAGGAGGAAGAGGAGGAGGAAGAGGAGGAGGAGGAGGAGGAGGAGGAGGAGGAGGAGGAGGAGGAGGAAGTAGTAGTAGTAGTTGTTGTAGTAGTATTAAACCAAGTATTATGGCACACACCTTTAAATCCAGCACTTGGAAGACAGCTCTCTGAGCTCAAGGCCAACCTGGAATAGAGAATTCTAGGCCAGCCAGGGTTCTACAGTGAAACTGTGTCTTAAAAACAAAACAGCAACAAAAATCAGTATATACTGCATAGAAGAGCTAGATAATTGCTGTAATTCAAAATTTAGAATTTAGGGGCTGGAGAGATGGCTCAGGAATGAAAAATAATAGCTTCTGTTCTTATGGAGGACCAGAGTTTGATTCTGTAACTCCAGTCCCAGGGGATCTGATATCCTTTTCTAGCCTCTGAAGGCACTGTGCTCATGCAGTACACAGGCATCCATACAGTAGAACACCCATACACATAAAAACAAAATCTCAAAAATATAAATTTAGAATTTATATAGTGTATCAATATACTACTATATAGCATTTTATATACGTAGAGATCGTTAGTAAAAATCTTTCCAATTACTATTTGCTAAAAGAAAAACAAAATTCAAAATTCACTTTATGGGGAATATCAAACTTACCTTGTGAGATGACTAATTTGATAATAAACTCAAATCAATAGGATAAATTAATAGTTAACACTTAACAAAGTATTTGATAGATAATCAAACTCTGTGCTGAATAGTTTTGATAGATTATCTCACTTTGCCTTACAACTAACATAAGCACAAGGTAGGATGGCATTATCAGTATTTATAACACATAAACAGTATACATATATACACAAGCATACATGGGAAGACATACGTGTAGTAGTGCAGTATATGTGTGTGTATGTGTGTTTGTGTGTGTTTAAGTGTGCACGTCATTGTCTTTGACTCAATTATCTTTGTGGAAAGTTGGCATTGAGCTTCCAAACATCAACCCATTCAGCAATATGTTTATGAACTGACAGCCATACAAGTGAACTAATTCTCAAACTATGAAGTTTCAGCAAGTTTCAAAGGTACCACTTGTAGACTGTGGATAGTGTAGTGGTGGGAGAGGAAGGATGTTCGTTAGGTTGTTCAGACAGATGAGAGATACAAAGCAGATGAAGAGAGAGAGAGGTGAGGAACAGGTGAATGTTCCATTACTACTCAAATAGGGGGTTCATTCTATGAAAACGGGAGAATGTACTACAATGAAAGAAGCAAGCTCAGCTAGCTACCTCAGGGTTCCATATCTACATAGATCTACCCAGCAGGTCATGTATAACTAGCCTCATCTTGAGCTATTAGGAAAAAAAACAATGGACATAAATGATCGTGATGGTTTCCATTGATTGACAAGTTGACAGCAATCAGAATCGTTTAGGAGCCTGCTTTCTGGGCACATTCACGAAGGTATTTTTAAATTGGGTTAACAAAAAGAGAGATGATACACCCTAAACGTGGGTACCATATAGGGTCCTTAAAAAAAAGGTTTATCTGAGCACAAATATTCATTATGCTCTGCTTCTTGATTATGGATGCCATATGATCAACTGCTTTGAGTTGCTGTTTCAGTGACTTCTCTACCACAATAGACTGGTCTCTGCCTCTGCTGGCCAAAATATACCCTCCCTCCCTCCCTCCCTCCCTCTCTCTTTCTCCTTTCCTTCCTGTTAAGTATTTTGTGACAGCAATTAAAAAAGTAACCTATACAATGGTGGGAGCATATTTGGCACTCTGTGGCTCCATGTGATGTTGCCCTTCTATCAGTGAACAATGCTTAATACACATCGGACACATTCGTGCATGAATACACTAGGCACATTAAAAATAGCTGCAAATATATGTTTTTAAGAGATGAATGCATTTGTTTTTTATCGTATTTTCTCCCCATTTTGGAGACCTAGCTAAGGAGCTCAGAAATGGGCCATCAGCACCCAGGAGGAATCTCACACTCCACTAGATGGCACTCTCTATCCTACATATGGAACTGTAGTTGGTATTTATGTATTCAGGATGACACTAAGAAAATTATAGTAAACATATCTAACCCCCTACCCCACTCCAACCTGTGACCAGCTCTTGCAGGGCTGAGATTCTATTAGCTTAAATTTGTCCCAATGTCCTTGTTCCAGCTGTCTTTATATCTTCGCCCCAAGCAGAACTGCCACTTCCATATCAAGTATATCTCCACCCCGCTAATAGTACCTAGCAGGGAGCTCTATTTGTGGGTGTAAGTACAGTTCTAGTCAGTGGTAGTGGGATAAGAGCATCAAGGGTCATACACTGAAGAGAAAGAGCTTTTGCATCCTTGGGGGCTCAAGCTTTATTTGCAAAAGTGATCCATATATGAACAGCCACTGGTGCCGCAGAAGAAGATGCGTTTCCCAAACGTCTCTGTGGGCCAGCTTCCTCACACATGTTTTTGGCTAGTTGCTAAAGTAAACATCCCTGGGCCCTACAGATTTGAATTTCTGGTCTGCCAAAAGCCTGGAATGCACCTTGTTTTCAAGCTCTTTGGAAAGATCTAGCCCCAGACAAAATGAAGACAATCGAGTAAGTGGATGTGTTAGATAGAGACAGTTCAGTTCCTGATGAGTCAGTTGCTTCCTCTGTAACTCTGGGCAGTATAGCCTCCAGGACACCTCTCATCACTCCTTTACTTCTGATTTCTCCTTTTATCTTTAAAACAAAACCATTAGCACTGGTCTCACAGACTTGCTATGATGATTTAATGGCATACATGAAGCATTTAGTTTGCATTTGCTGCTTGATTAGTATAACTGCTTCCCTCCTCTATGCTGCCAATGTAGATCAGTGTTGGGGCACCAGTGACGTCATATTCTTCTTCCTCAGAGCCTCATCCCTTCGCTTTGCTTGTCAATCCAATGGTCCCACTCATGGACAAGAACAAAGAAGAGAGAATTTTATAAGACATCTCCAAGGAACAGGCATGGTGACAGACACCTGTAATTCCAGAGCATAAGAAGCAGAGGAAAAAGGTTTACTGCAAATTCAAGGCCAGCCTGGGCTACATAGCAGTGCTTTATCTCATAAAAACAAAACCCCAAACCCCTGTCCCCAAGAAAATGCATCTTCCTCAATCATGAGTGAACCAGACCTGGATAGTTGCACTTCTCAAAGGTTGTGTCATGATCTGTCAACAAGCAGGAGTAACGTGTTAAAACAGTCCCTTACGAGTTATATTACCCAGGAGTTACAGCCATGCTGCCGCAATCTAAGGGCAACTACACTGTGAAAAATGCAGGCTTCAGAATAAGACACAGGAGCTCTTGCTTGCTTCCTCTTCCCTTCTTGTTTCTGCTCTGCACCCTTTCCCTCCCCCCTTCCTTCCCTATTCCCTTCCCCCTCTCCACATGC
>NC_034613.1:145275265-145294548 GCF_900095145.1 Mus pahari
TTCTTTCTTTCTTTCTTTCTTTCTTTCTTTCTTCCTTCCTTCCTTCCTTCCTTCCTTCCTTCCTTCCTTCCTTCCTTCTTTCCTCCCTCCCTTCCTTCTTTTTCTTTCTTTTTTTTTTTTTTCAGGAGACGTCAACTCTTACAGTTTGCTGCTGCTTAAGTCTGTGGAATGTTCATTCCACTTCATTGCCTCTGATAGTGATATCATGCACTTAGGTTTGTCTGACAAAAGCAAGACAGTGTCCTTGCTATGCATCCCTGCCTAGCCTCAGTTCTGGGAATTACATCCAACTGGAATAACATTAAAAGTTATTTTCTGTCTGTGGAAGCAACCCCCTGATTCCCACTGCCAGATGTTAGGTTTGAGGGACAGCCCTCTAGGACTTCCTCTTGATCCAGAGAGCCTATCAGAGGATTTCTGGAGAGTTTTCATTTTGAGACACCATAACTCAAACCTCTCCAGCTATTTTAAGTCTGTGAGCTTTTCCAAAAGTTTAAACTAATATCAATCATCAAGAAGGAGCAGAGATGAGCTTGCAAAGAAATGCAGTCACTGAAATGCCATAAAACTATGCTAGAAATGAACTACTATCTGAAATGTAGGTAAACTTTAAGGCACAGCACCTAGTTGCATTCAGTTTAACTCCATGGTTGAAAGTTGAGAGAAGAAGAAGAAGAAGAAAAAAAAACCAAAAAACTGCATTTGAATGTGACAGAAGATCCAGCCAGTGTTACTCAGGAAAGATGTCACTAAGCCAATTATAGATGATTATGTTCACCAAAGTAGGTAGGTATGTAAAATGCATTTTATCCCTACAGTTGCCACATCGATAACTGGCAAATGAAGAGTCCTTCTACCTACAACACTGTCCCCTTTCTTCTCTTTCTCAAGAATTCCCAGAGACTTGATATAACCTTCTAAAATCAAAGGGAATCTGAGAGGAAGGGATAGATATTTGAAGAAAACAGGAAAAGAAAGAAATCTATCTGTGAGAAGAGAGTTAAGTCCCAAGTGAATGTGTGTTATTGACATGTGCATGATCACGTCAAGAACCCCAATGCCTGAAAAGCCATAGGAATGACAAGGGTATTTCTAGGTAGAAATATGTTAGTGGGATGTGCAAAAAAGTATCAAGCAACACTTCCTCCTCCTGGATGACTGCAGCTTGTGATTGCTCCTCTACAGAAACTCCCGACTGGGATTAGCTAACCCACATCTTCCACTTTTGTGCTATACATAATAAACACAGAGTTTCCCTGCTAATGGTGTATCTCCATTAGGATGCACAGCCCAGGAAATCCCAGCTTTTCTATGTCTGTGTCTGTTTTTTTTTTTTTTTTCATTCCTCATTGCCACAGTTTGATTAATCCCAAAGCCATACAGACCATGACACAAACTAGGATATGAAATTGTCCTGTTGTAATTTTGATCTTACAAGAACCCTGGGCTCCTGTGATCACCAAGGGTCACCATATTATTGTATTGTGAGTTTGGTACTTTTGACCTTCCTCCATCTTGATGGTGATTAGTCCCATGTTATCTTCATTACATTAATTCTTTGGTTGTGTCCTTGTTACACCAGTTGCAATTTGGCCTTCAGTTTGTACAAATAAGTTCCCAGTATTCATTAGGGTCAAGGGCTAAACTTTCCATCAGATGCAAGTGGCTCTGTATCCCATAATTATTAACAACACCCAAGAGTTTGATAACTCAAAGCTCTAAGAAGAGATGAGTTTCCACAGTCTTGCTAACTAGTCTTTCTTATAAACAGTGTTCCCTGCTGAACATATATAGAAGAGGCAAGAGGAAAGCCACAACTTTGGCTTCATTGAAATTGTTAAAGTAGGACCACAAATTACAGTAACCCAGTTCTCTCATTCGCATTGGTTAGATGAAAAAAAAAAGTCTTGTTTTTAAACATTAAAAAAAAAAAACAAACAACAGAAGGTGGCATGTAATGTAAAGGTCCAAGGACTAATCTTCCTCAGCTGTAGTGCCTATGAATGACAACACTGACCAGCATGGTGCAGTAGCCTTAAGGATGTGATAGTGGCATCCATATCCTGGTGGTAAACTTGTTCTCTATTGGATCAATAGCCCACTCAGCATGAGGGATATCATGCCTGGTCCTAGAAACCTAGTCCACTACCCAGAACCAGTGAGGTCATAGATCTTAGAAGAAAGTCTACTACTAAACCAGCAAAAGTGCTGACTGCAATCTACTTATTTATTCTTGCACCTACAGATGAATATATCTCTCACCCTCTCATTAAAGTCATTTCTCCCTGCAACAGACAACAGACCATTACAGAAAACTACAACCAGTCATAATGGAGAGACTCATGTGATTGTGGGATGCCAGACACTAATTGATAAATTTATAAGACTACTCTTACATCTAAGGCTCAGGGAACATCTTGGAAGAGGAGTAGGAATATTATAAAAAGACAGAGGATCATGGAATATATTCTGAGACTTTTTTCCCTAGAAATGACAGAAATGATGCTTTACCCATGATATCTCAACAATAGGGCTGCCTAAAGAGGACCCAGAGTACACCGCCAGTAGGCATGCTAACACAGAAGTGGAAATATCTCCCAGAACTCCACCCTTAGACAAGGACCTACAGGCAACTAAGGAAATCCTGAAAGTAAGAGAAATAGTTTTCTTACCATGGAATGAGCCCCCTAGCCGGCTATCCAACATCAAGTGATAATATCTGAAATTTGAAATTATATATACACAAATTATCATTAAATTAACTGAACAGGTGTGGTTCTCTCTCTCTCTCTCTCTCTCTCTCTCTCTCTCTCTCTCTGTGTGTGTGTGTGTGTGTGTGTGTTTGTGTGAAAAACAGTAATAAAGAAAAAGAAGTATGAACTCTAGAGAGAGAAAGAAGGGATACATAGGAGGGATTAGAGTAGCGTGTCTAAATTTTTTAATGTTGTGACCCTTTAGAATAGTTGTTTATGTTGTGGTGACCCCCAACCACGAAATTATTTTCTTTGTTACTTAATAATTATCAATTTGCTACTCTTATACATCATAATGCAAATGTCTGACATGCAGGATAGCTGATATACAGTCCCTAAAAGTATCATGACCCATAGGTTGAGAGCCATTGGATTTGAGGGAGAGAAGGAAAGGGGATAATAATGTAATTGTATTTTTAATTTTTGAAAAGGATTTGTTTTGCGTTTTCTTTTGTTTTATGTGTATGGGTGCTTTGTCAGGATGTATGTCTGTGTTTCAAGTTGGTGCAGTGCCAGTGTGGCCAGAAGAGAGTATCAGATCCCTTAAAACTGTATGTAGTAAAGGATGACTATGAATCACTTTGGGGTTCTGGGAATTGAACCAGGGTTCTTGGGAAGAACAGCCAGTGCTTTCAATGACTCTTAACCCTCTCTCCTGTTGGAAAAGGATTGTTTTAAGATTGAGGAACAGAAGCCGGGTGTGGTGGCGCACGCCTTTAATCCCAGCACTTGGGAGGCAGCGGCAGGCGGATTTCTGAGTTCGAGGCCAGCCTGGTCTACAGAGTGAGTTCCAGAACAGCCAGGGCTACACAGAGAAACCCTGTCTCAGAAAACAAAACAACAACAACAACAACAAAAAGATTGAGGAACAGGTTTTGCCCCCAAAGAAGTTTTTGTCCTCATCTTTCTCATCATGGCATCTTTGGAAATGATTCAAGTTGCCCACATTCTCAGACCACTGCATTCCTTTATGCACTCCATATTCGTTGACCACCTTAAGAAGACCTACAAAGGTTCAAATAAATATAGCTGAAAGTATGTAGTATTCTGGACACAGAGAACCTGAGTCCAGGATAGTGTGCCACGTCACATTTATCTTTTCTCTCCTCTACAAACTGAAGATGTTCCTTTTGTCCTTTTTCTCAACCATTATCATGTGATCAGCCAATGCCCAGTGGCTTGGATCATAAAAATTCAGATCATGCCAAGGTATGATATCTACCCCAGGTCAAAAAGCATGCCCTTACCAGGGGGCAGGGTTGCAAGAAGCTAAAAGCCCAAAATTGATGGTGAAGTGATATTTATGAAGAATCTTCAAGTTCCTCCTGAGATGGGGTCATCAGGTCAGAGTTTTCTATGGAACCAGGGCGTACATTTTACCTGGTAGTCTGAGGTGATAGACTTGATCTGCACACTCTATAGACAACTCCTCTTCTATGGACCTTTTTGGAGAGCCCTAAGATCACTAAAAGAGTGACTCATCATGATAATAAAGGTATTCAACAATCAATATTTGTTGGTACATTCCAAGTTGTTTTCCGACATCAAACCTCTGTATTTAAATTCAGGAGGAAATATGAGGAAATAGTTGTGGTATTTTTGTTTGTTTGTTTCTCTTCCTCTTAATGCATTTCAGAAGAGACCTAAGTTGTCTCAAAGTGATTTATACTTTATAAATCACCAAGATAAAAAAATCACCAAGATAACTTAAATCTTATGAATGTATGTGTGTTGGTAGGAGAAAATATATAGTGGCCAAGAGCTGATTTTTTTTTTTTGGTGACATTATCAGTGTTTTCAGTGAAGAAGCAAGGAATCTATTAAACACAATGAGACTCAGAGAAATTGTGAAATAACTGACTCTAGTAACTTTACTTCTCTGCTATTCCAGAGGTTAGTTTGGAAATTTGCAAACTTTCTTAGTTGTGTCATTTGGAAACAATTTCTATACTATTTCTTCCAAGCTACACTTGAAGTAAAACTTTTGATATTTTCACATATGAGTGAAATATATTTCCCCTAAACTAACTTTTCAGGTCTTGAAACCTCTGCACGTTATTTTCCAAATAGCAAGTTAGTCATATTTCAAACTTTGAACTCATATAAATTTATACCTAGTTTATCTTAATAATCTCTGGGTTCTTTTTGTTATCTTTGATTATGAAAGTTGAAATTAAAATTGATGCTTTCAGGTTGGAGGAATGGATAGTCAGTAAAGCACTTTATTTGCAAGAGTTGGATTTTCAGAACCTATGTAAAAATGCCAGATTTGGTGGCAGATACTCAAAACTCCAAAGAAGCAGAGACAGGCATATCCCTGGGATTGCCAGTCAGCTAGCCCAGCTTAAATTGTTGAGTTCCAGGTCAGGAAGTGTATATCATTCCTGATAATGTCTTCTGGATGCACACACACACTCATACCAAAACAAAACAAAACAAAAAACAAGCCAAATAAACAAACAAAATCTGATGATCTCCCAATGTTAAGCTCTTTCAACCTTCATGTCTTCCCCCATCTTTTCAAACGGAAGTAAACATATACAATTGCCATCCATCTATCTTCTTATTCCCTGATAACCCTAAATACATATTCTTTCCACCCCCTTTTAGGCTTATTACGAAAACCACTCAACATTGATGCATGATGGTTATAGATACCAAAAAAAAATTGTACTAGTTCACAAATTAACATTAATTAATGAAGTTACTTTAAAGATCATTTTACTTTGGAAACAGTATTCTGGCCATGCACATAGAATATTTCAGCAGGTAAACTATCATCAAAT
This sequence comes from Mus pahari, assembly GCF_900095145.1. NCBI lineage: Eukaryota > Metazoa > Chordata > Mammalia > Rodentia > Muridae > Mus > Mus pahari. The sequence continues at coordinate 145,280,805 of NC_034613.1, forward strand.
GCAAAGAACATCACTTTGCTTGAGGAAAAAATATTTCCATTTTCCCCATTTATAAGTTGACCATGTCCATGGATGACAAAAAAAAAAAAGTTTCCCTATTTTCCCAGAGAACCCATCAATGGGCCCCAAGAAAATGATAAGAGGCACTGAAGCAGCTACCAACTGCCCTGTACCAGTAACTGCTTTTGTGGTGTATTCCATGGTGGATACTACATGATAGTGAAACAACTTACTGAGAAGTTCTCTGGGCTTTTATTTCATTGAACTCTGGTACAGTTCAGTATCAGAGAGATAGAGCTTGTATAATTTTTACCCTACTATTGAAACTACTAGTATTTCTTCAGGGCAGATAGATGTGTGGCTCTTCTCAATTGTATGCAGATAAATCAAAGCCTTGTGTTTTCTCCTAGGCACCAATATTTCAGAGTTGAGCATGGCAGCATGAAGAAAGCAGTTATCTTCTATCACTCTCCCCTTCTTCATTTCTTAGCCATATATTGATGATTTCCCACCAATCTGAGCCATGACAACTGTTAGGAAAAATTCAGACCTTCATTTATGGAAAACTTTATGAAAACTTCAGGTACCCAGGCATGTCCTAGGTGGTGACATTCTTCAGAGAGCTAGACTGTTTCCTTGAACATTTGACTATAAGTCACATGATTATCTGTGGTCAGGGCATTTTTCAGGCACTGCCAGAAGTATGGCTGAGCCTGTGGATTTGCAGGCCACTCAAGGACGGAGCTGCTGCAGAGTCTCTTCCTGAGCTGAAGAAACTTAGACTTCTGAAGAGGCTTTTCCAAGAATATCAAGATAATCACATCCACTTTTTCATCCATGAGCCTCTGATGAGACAAATAAAACGCCATCTTAAAACTCTCAGTCTTAGCATATTTCTGTGTCATCACAAACACTGTCTTTTTGCTGAGCTGTATGCTCTGGGAAAGGTTTTCTAGAACTGGCTGGCCTGGTAGCCAGTCTCTTTCTTCTAGACACAAATTGAAGTGTTTTTCTCTTGGATCTTCCAATTTTGCCACCAGCTCCTGCAAAACCCATTCTGTCACGGCTGAGTTTTTAGTGTCATACACAATAAAAGCATCATAACAAGACTCCATGGATTGCAGATGTTGATACCCCTTTATCTTGGCTTTCCAAAAATAATAAATGTACCACATATCCCAGAAAAAGAGGTGACTTGTTGTCATAACTACTATAAGAAAGAGGACTGATGATATGGACACTGAGAACAGAATCAGGTTTGTGAGATCTAACTCACACGTATACAGATCCAGGGATATGACACTTTGACCTTTGTGTGCTCCTGGACCTGCACAAGTCACGTCAGTGGCCAGGTATGGAATAGTCACATCTGTATGATTAACCCACCAGACAAACCACACAGCATCACAGTTGCACAGAAAGTGATTGTGATGTAAAAGCAACATCTTCAGATTGTTGAGGACATTTTCTGGGAAGCTAGTCTTCTGAATGACCTGGATTTTATTTGAACTGATGTCTAGATAGCGCAATTGCAAAGCATCTTCTAGAAAATATTTTGTCAACTGCCTGATTTGATTATGCTTAAGAATCAGTTTTGTGAGACTTTTGGAACAGTTGGCCAATCTCTGAGGTACAGTCGTCAGGTGGTTGTGGCTGAGGTCCAAAGTTTCCAAATGCTTCAGTAACTGGAGTCTGTCCCAAGGGAAAGATCTGAGCCCATTTTTGGTCAAGGAGAGATTCTTTAGATTTGGCGGCATACCCTCGAAAACCCCAGGAGGCAAGGAATTCAGGGAATTTCTGGAGATATCTAATTCCTCTAACTTGAACAGATTCTTGAAGAAGTCCAAGTATCTATTATCACCGGCTCTCCATAGAACATCTAAATGGTTGCCTCTGAATTCCAGAATTCGAAGAGAGTCACTTTCCATGGTCCTGCTGGCCGAAGTAGAGATGTCATTATCATTCATCATGAGTTTCTCCAGAAGCCGTAATTTCTTGGTAAAGTTTAGCATGTGAGTAATTCCTTCTGCTTGAAAATAGTGGCTGTTACTACTTAGATCCAGAACTTCAAGACTCTGGAGCTCTTCAAAGGCTGTTGAGTAGAGTAAATCAAGCCGGTTGTTGGAGAAGTCTAAGTACCTCAGCTCTCTCAACGGCCAGAGTTCGCTGCCATTAAGAGTTTGGCCAATGGTGTTTCCTGACAAGTTGAGGCATTTGAGGAATGAAAGATGCTGAAAATCAGAAGGCTTAATAAAAAATATGTTATTTCTACTTAAGTCTAAGGTCTGCCCATATGTGTGGCAGTTTGCATTCAAAGGCATGAAAGAAGGTGGCTCTTTGTTTTTGAACCTGCAGCTCCGTGCATATTCATCATATCGGAAATAGTGTAAGGCCTCAAGGACCTGGGGCCCATGCTGATCTACAGAAGTTTGAGCATTAGGACAGAAGCCAACTTCTCTTGACTCTTCTGAAGGGGATATCTTATTCACTGAAAGGTCTATGAGTTTGAGGTTTTCAAACTGTTTGAATATGTTGAGGTCAGCAATTTTTATGAAATTAGTACCAAGGTCAAGAACTTCCAGCCTAGGAAGCTTGCGCAATACAGAAAGGCTGGAGTTTTTCAGCTCTTTAAAGACATACCCCTTGACACGCAGAATTTTCAAGTGTTCCAACGAAGAGAGTGAATGTGGTAAAGTTATAGATGCATGGTAGACCTGCAGCTCATAATTGAAAGAAAAATCCAACTCGACAAGATTGGGGAGAGAATTCAAAAATTTGGCCTCCTCAATTTCTCTGGCCAAGTAGTTTTGGGAGAGATCTAGTTCCTGGAGTTTTCTCATGTTTTTAAACCATGTTGGGGGCACATGCTGAAGAGAATTACTGTGCAGACGTAAAACTTTTAACTCTGTCAATGAACGGAAAGCATTGTCATGGATCTGTAAGGGGGAATTATTTTCACACGGTGTACACGGATATGGGACATTATAACATCGAGGGCAATTTCCACTTAGGTCAAGAACTTGCAACTCGTTGAGATTATTAAAATCATCTTCTTGGATTTTCTTAATGATATTGTTATAAAGATAGAGCTCTAGTAAATTAGGTGGCAAAACGGTGGGGACAGCTGTGACATTGTTATCTTTTAGTGAGAGAACCTTCAATTTTCTCATAACTAGGAATGCATCTTTTTCAATAGAATAGGAAACATTGCAAGGATTTCGATAATAACAGTTTTGACCCAGGTAGAGTGTTTCAATGTTGACCAGTTCTGTTAGATTCTCCTTCGTGATGGAGAAGATGTTGTTAGCCTCAAGGCTCAGAAGCTGTAAGCTGGATGGCAGATCCTGAGGTATCTCCAGAAGTTGGTTTCCATCCAGGTAAAGGGATTTTAAGTCAGAGAGTCCACTAAAGCTTCCAGGTCTAATCTGCAGCCTCTTGGTACACACGTTGGCTTTGGACCCCAGTAGAACAGGTACACAGTTGCATCTTAAATCGATTTCCTCTAGATGGTTCAGCCTACGGAAGGAATCTGGAGAGATGCTTGGTATGTGGTTGATAGTAAGGGTGAGATTGGTGGTGTTAGTGGGAATACCCTCAGGGATTTCGGTCAAATGCTTGTCTGTGCAGTCCACAATCACATGGTTCTTTGGGATATCTAGTTCGACATCACAAGGTAGAGTTTTAGGAAACCATCGAAACCCAAAGACTCTAGAAACGAAGATCATATTTAAAAAGATAAAAATGTGTCTCTTCCGTGTCCACACTGAAAACACCTGAAAATAAAAGACAGAAAAAATGATTGTTATAAAATATATCAAGAAACAATTCAGAAGTTCCATTTATTTCCTCTCTTTTGGTACATCATTAAAACTAAACAACACAGATTTTTTTTTTTTTTGTAATAGTGTAAATAGCACCTCTGTCCCCGTGACTGTACTTATTAACCACTGAAGTTTTTGATAATGGTTTTATGTTTTGCTTGTATCATCCTAGCCTTGTAACAAACTAACTTAAAGAATTTTTTCACATTTATTTATTTGTCTTGTGTGAGTACGCATTTGTATATGTCAGTGGGTGTGCACATACCATGACATAATTGTGGAGGTCAGAGGACAACTTGTGAGAGTCTGTTATCTCCTTCCACCTTGAGGATCCTGCAGATCAAACTCAGGTCATCAGTTTTGTCCACAAGTACACTTAACTGTCTCAGTCACTGTTTCTATTGCTGTGATGAAACACCATGACCACAACACCTTAGAAAACAAAGCATTTGGTCTGGTTCTTGCCTATAGTTTTAGAGGGTTAGTTTATGATATCATGACAGGTAGCATGGTAGCAGACAGGTAGGCATGACACTGGAGCAGCTGGTGAGAACTCACATGTTATCTGCAAATTGTAGGCAGAGAAGGAATGAGAATGGGATGGGCATGGACTTTTGAAATCTCACAGCCTACCTCTAGTGGCACACCTTTCAACAAAGCCACACCTCCTAGTCCTACCCAAAAGTTCCGCTGACTGGGAACCAAGTATTCAAACATGAGCCTATGGGGCCATTCACATTCATATCACCATACTTACCCATTGAGCCATCTCCCTTGCTGCTCCAAACAGTTTTTAAGATACAGAAGCAGCATTACATATTAGTTGCTGCAAAGAGTGCTGTAATAACAGAGAGGCATCAAACTATAAAATTTGGGGATGGGGGTAAGGAATGCTAAAAAATATAGACACGAGATAAATAATACATTAAGACTTCAGTATAATTAATGTTTTCTTTCTAAGCCTTCTTTGGAACACACTTAAAAATCTTTCATGATTGTTGAGCCCCATAATTTTGTAAGGATGAAAATAAAAAAGATCCATTCTCCCTCTATTTTGATTTAAAGCACAGATCAGCAATAGTAACTGATTTTCTAAATGGCATTTGATTTGTAAGCATATGCTTCTGCCAGTCTGTAATCTGGGTCTCTTGTTGGATTGCTATTGGAAGTCACTACAGAAGTCATTTCTACGATGACTTGCTGTACTTTCCCCACATTGGGTTTCATTTGGTTTCAGAATCTGAGACACCTAACTGGAGGGAGAGCCGCAGAGTCAGATCAGACTTTAGACAAAGGGTTTCAGAGAACTGACAAAACATCAAGACTTGAAGGAAGGCATTATTCTGCTTGGGGAAAGAGGAACCTGGTTTTGAAGGTTCTTGGTGAGAGAGCAAGGAGACAGGAAGGTGTTGTGCCATTGGAAAATACGTGCAAAGCTTACTGATATCACCATATTAGATTAGAAACACTTTTTTTCTTAAAAAAAAGATGTTTCTGAGGAGAATATTTGAAAATTCTCAAGGACATTCTTGGATAAAGAGCTTCTGGAAGAACGATGAGTCTGTCTAGTTCGTAGGTGATGTATCTGGAAGTCACTTTCCCTTTTCCTGTCTGGTAGCCAGACTCCATTTAGGGCTTTCTATCTGGAAGAACCCATTCCCAGGAAGCTTCCATCTCCAGGAAGTTGAAGAGGGGAGAACTGTGACTGGAGAAAGGATGTAGATGGGTGTAGCCTGCCCGTTTTACTACAGTGGCTGGTCTGATCCAGAAAGAGACTGCACCTGGAGGATGTGCCTTCTAACAAGTTTTAGCATCATCATGGCACTACCTGGGTGAGCCAGCCTCACATTAGTGGTGCAACTGTATAATTAATGTTAATAAGACTGAAGGAGACCATATTTAATCGTTGTGCTAAGACTAAACTTAAGAAGCTCTCAAGCAAAATGTGATATATATATATATATATATATATATATATATATATATATATATATATGCAATACCTGTAAGCATCCAGGTTTAGCATAGGAGGTTTTCATGTGCTAAATGGGAGACACTGAAGAGCTCTGCTTATCCACTGACACCGATGCAGAGCGAGTTAAAGCCTGGGCTTGCTCTTGGGTTTTAGGAGTCTGTTAGTAGTCTCCTCTAGAATTCTCTTTCAGTTTCACTAGTACCTGTACATGGGATGGTGCAACCCACTTTTTATGGCAGACTTCTAGTCCAACTACTGATATTTTCCTGCCATTGACTGAGTCTGAGAGACAGACTATTATTAGTGCTATCTAATAAGCCAAACGTTTACATCCCTTAATTCTTTTAATAATGGGTAAGCAAGCCACAAAATTTTCTCCAGCTTTCTCTTCCCTAACACAGGATCAAAGGTTCTCAACCTGTGGGTCACAGCCCTTTTGTGGGTTCACATATTTGATATCCTGCATAGCAGATATGTATATTACCATTCATACCAGTAGCAAAATTACAGTTTCAAGGTAGCAACAAAATAACTTTGTGGTTGGGAATTACCACAACATGAAGAACTCTATGAAAGGATCTCAGCATTAGGAGGTTTGAGAACCACTGTACAAGATAGCTTTTAATGATATCATAGGGCTTTTTATTTGTGATGGTGGTGGTGACAGGTTTGTTTTGTTTTTTACTGATCTTTACATAGCTAAAGTTTATGTTAAATGATGTTTTCCCTGTTCTCTTTTAGTGCCCTCTATTTTCTTCCCCATAAGTAGAACCATTCATTGAAAATCTTGGGAGATGGTTCTGTTGATAATGTGCTTGCTATACCATCATGAGGACCAGAACGCAGGAGAAATGTTGATCCTTGGAGCTCACTGACCAGCCAGTTAGTCTAGCCAATCAGTGAGTTCTGGATTTAACAAGAGACCTTCTCTCAATAATATGGAGAGTGATAGAGGAAGAAAATGTTGACCTCGGACCTTGACATGCACAAAAACACATGTGTGCCTGTTCATGGACAAGTGTACACACACACACACACACACACACACACACACACACACACACACACACACACATTTAGTGATTCTGAAGGAGCTCCTTCATTGTCTTTTTCAACTTTCTTTTTGCTTTTCCACCTTTAAAGTTTTTAAAAATTTTATGTGTATGGGTGTTTTGTCTGCATATGTGTCTGTAACACTATGGTGTCTGTAAAAACTGGAGAGACACAACAGTTGTGCATCTCCACATAGGTGCTGGGAATTTAATCTGGATCTTCTGGAAGAACAGCCAGTGTTCTGTTCAGTCCACTAAGCCATCTGTCCAGTCCATGCTTTCCCATTTTTTGTTGATACAATATCAGCTGTGACTATTCCAAAACTTTGTCCCTTGGATCTCATGCTTCTCACCCACATTATCCAAGAAGCTTTCTCACCTTCAATCATTGTCCCAGAATGTTTTACATGGTTTTCTTTTCTATAACATGAATTTAAGATTTTTATTTTGAAGCCAAATCTTGCCAGTATAGGTTTTTTTTTTTAAAGATTTCTAGAGGGAAGGGTAAGGAAGAAGGGAGGGAGAGGGAGGGAGGAAGGAAGGAAGGAAGGGAAAGAGATATCTGTATCTGTGTTTCTCTGTGTGTAAGTTCCATATCTGTTCAAGTGGCTTCAGAGAACATCAGATTCCCTGGAGCTGTTTCCAGCAGGGGTGATCCTTTTGATTTGAGTGCTGGGTAGTGACCTCTTGTCCCTTGAAAGAGCAGAAAGCTGAGATGTTTTTCCAGCTTCTACTTAAAGTACTTTCCCCTACCATGGTCACCAACCAGAATCTCGCTGGTTCTTTAAATAACTATCTTATTGCATACTTTGAGAGTTTTATGTAGTGTGCTTTAATCATATTCACCTCTCTCCATCCCTCCTATCTTCTACCTTCACCTCCCTACCCGTGCAACTTTGAGTTTCTTTCTTCTTTTTCTCTTCTACTGAGTCTGCTTTGTGTTGCCTGACTATTCATGGCAGTGGAGCTTGCCCAGGAATGTGGTTTCCCAGCATCTATCAAATGCCAATCACTCCTCAGGGCATGGTGGATTCCATGCCTACCTCCCCTTATCATGGTAGGATTTTGCCTATCATGTTTCACATGCTGTTGCAACCACTGTGAGTTTGTATGTACACCATCCCCATTATGTCTGAGAAGCTGCTTCCTTGAAGTCATCCTCCACCACTGGCATAGTCCAAAGGACTCAACATATTTTATTGCAGAGATATTTACTCAGCTGTGTTCATTGTCATCTTAGTCCCAATGGCCAGGAAATGAACATATACACAATGAAATACTATTTGACTGCAAAGAAAGGGTAAATAAGAAACTTTGTAGGTACATGGGTGAAACTAGAAAGATTACACATAATATAGACCCAGAATGACAAAGGCCACATGTTCTCTCTCATCTGAAGTTCCTAGCTCCAAATCTCCAGATGTAAGGACACAACATAGAGCAATCACAGAAACGAGGAATAGGGGATATAGCTGGGAGTGAATGGGAAGAAAATAGCAAGACACAGGTGATATAAAGTGACAAATGGAATAATGGGGAGGGGACTCCAACATGGAAGGAAGGTAGAAGGTCAGTACAGAATATATTGTGTATAATTGTATATATTATGTATGTATGTATGTATATATATATATATATATATATGTATCTATATAAATATATACAGATGCAGACACACATACATTTTTTAAAGATGTTAAGTCACTTGGATTAACAATGCTCCCATAAGTTAAAAAAAATCCCAGTATTACATACAAGATACTAAATGCTGGTCAGGATAGTCCACTAAGTTATTGATGTTGTCCTTAGTCACCTTTCAGGGTTTTAAGGGTGCTCTATTGCTGAAGACCTCACACACTTAGTGCACATGGCTTAGGTGGCTGCAGCTGGATGTGATAGGAAGGTCTCCTTTCTGCAGCTTAGCTTCCACGGGGCCAGGAAATTCTATGCAAACTGTCAAGGAGGAGAAACCAATATCCTTACCCACCTACGATGCCTGTGAACCATGGCAGTGACCAGCATAGCAAGATACACATAAAGGTGCAACAAATGGCAATCACTTCTTAGTGGCAACCAACAGCCATCCAATTATTGCCAAATCAACAGAAGGAAAATCATACCTGGTGCTGGAAACCTAGGCCAGGGATAGTGCAGCCATGGATCTTAGAAAGGGATCTATTACTACCACCACTTTGCTAGACCAGCACAATTTCTTACTATATTCTAAATCTTATTCCTATATCCTCAAAAATCAGATGATTGTAGCTATCACCCCTCTTTACCACAAATTGAAACTATTACAGAAAACCAAAACTGGACACAATGCAGAGACCAACTGATCCCAGGGAGCGCAGCCCAAACTGATGCATCTACATGCTGATACTGATACATGTAATAAAAAAATAAACAGCTCCAGCATCTATGGCTCAAAGAACCCTTCAGAAAGAGGGCAGAAAGTGTGAAAGTCAGAATACTAGGAAGTCTGCTGTGAAATAGTCTCCTCTAAACGTAGCTACATACAAAAGACCAGAACAGTGGTAATATCAATGTCCATGTTAATGTGAAAGAGGGAACCTCTCACAGCCTTTGCCTAGACAAGATCTACAGGCAACTACTGAGTAATGGGAGAGTGAGAATTATCCTATCCAGGGATGAGCCTCCTCAGCCTTCAAACCAGATATACACAAAGAACAAAAATGGACTCAATAGGATCTGTATGTGTATATGTATGTATACATACACACACACACACACAGCAAATATAATGAAAGAAAAACTCATTACCAACTTGTGAGACCAGACGAGCATGGGAAGGGATTGAGGGAAGGTAGCTGGGAGGGGCTGAGGTGAGGACAGGAGGAAGAAGTGGTATAGGCCTAGTTCAATTAAATGGATTTTGAAAAAAGAAAATGAAGACTCGGTTGGGCATGGTGGTACATGCCTTTAATCCCAGCACTTGGGAGGCAGAGGCAGGTGGATTTCTGAGTTCAAGGCCAGCCTGGTCTACAGACTGAGTTTCAGGACAGCCAGGGCTACACAGAGAAACCCTGTCTTGAAAAAACAAAAAACAAAAAAACAAAAAAAGAAAAGTAAAGAAAGAAAGAAAGAAAGAAAGAAAGAAAGAAAGAAAGAAAGAGAAAGAAAGAAAGAAAGAAAGAAAGAAAGAAAGAAAGAAAGAAAGAAAGAAAGAAAGAAAGAAAGAAAGAAAGTAAGGAAGGAAGAAAAAAATGAAGACTCTAAGGAAGCTTAATCATAAACAAATGGAGTCAGAATTTAACTAGTGGTGGGCTGATGTTTAATAACCAGTCCCCCCACCAAAGAAAACATATGGTAGGACTCATTGCTCTAGCTGCAAATGTAGCAGAGGATGGCCTAGTTGGACATCGATGAGAGGTGAGGCCCTTGTTCCTGTGAAGGTTCTATGCCCCAGTATAGGGGAATGCCAGGGCCAGGAAGCAGGAGTGGGTAGGTTGGGGAGCAGGGGGAGGGGGAGGGGATAGGGTGTTTTCAGAGGGGAAAGTAGGAAATGGGATAACATTTGAAATGTAAATAAAGAAAATATCTAATAAAAAAATAACGGCCTCCCCCAAATGATCTCCCTCATTAGTTGAGTTATTAGCATTTTTCAATTTCTGTTAAAATATTTATTTATTTTTGTTTTATGTGTGTTTATGGCAAGGGTTGCACATGTGTGCAGTGTCTATAGAAGTCAGCTGATGTTATTGGAGCCCTGGATTACAGACAGTTGAGAACTGCCATCTGGGTGCTGTGATCCGAACCCTGGTCCTCTGGAAGAGCGGAGGACTCTTAACTGCTGAGTCATTTCTCCAGCCAAGAATTTGTAACTTTCAATTGTGTAAGTGTTACCACCTGGCCAGTTTTAAGATACAAGGGTGATGTCATGGGTGACCAGTTAGGTATAGGTGCATAGAATTTCTTCTGTGACCCAGTATTTGTTGACTCTAGCATGTCACTGGGCTTAACTCACCCAGACAACGACTGAGAAATGTAGCATATTACATACTGACATACTCCAAATTCAAAGGCAAATTTAATCAGAGAGCCTTTCCCCCCTGGCTTCTCAATGCTTCTAGCAGCTGCCCACTTTTCTCCTAGTCGACTACTATCTTCCTTTGTCCAATTAGTCATTTGCTCTTGTGTGGACTCTGCAATGCTGCCAAACTCACCTTCCTGCTTCCCCTACTCTCTTAAGATTCATTTGTCAAGCAGCATCAGAGCGTTCAACATGAACCTGATCAACTAGAGTAGTTTCTACCTTCCCATTGAATAAAATACAAAGTCTTCATTTTTTCAGGACATTGTGCACGTCCTGACTCTAATTGCCTTGTCTGACCTTAAATCATCTCTCCCTTTCCCCACACACCAGCCATCTGGCCTGCTTTCTGTTCCGCATTCAAGCCAAGCTAATAACCATGTCACTCTTGCCACCTGATGTTTCCTCTTCCTGATATTGTCTTTCTCTTCTTCCTGTGGGGAGGTAATTTCTACTCCTCACTATCAGCTCACGTGACACATTTTCAGAGAGGGAAGGCTTCCCTGACCAACAATCTATAAACCTCACACATCGTAACAGTGACACACACAGTACAAGTAAAGCTAGACAGTACTTAGCACAGGTCAGACAGCATCTAAGTGTTTCAATTTTTACAATGTCAGCTAAGGATGGAGATCTACAAATTTTCAGCCTTTTATTCAAAGTCACTGAGAGTAGAAAGATTTTGGAATCTTTAAGACTTCAGAAAGTAACATGAATTCACCTGGTATTGCATACCTATTGGATCCCAGGAACAGTAATTTCTAATTTAAAGCACAAATATTTCTGCAACAGTACACAGGGTTTTCTACTGGTGGCATTTAAACATGTACAAGTAGCTTTCTAGTTTAGGTCAAGATTCTCCTTCATACTCATTCAGTTGTGTCGCATTGCTATCAACTAGATTAGGAGGAAGCAATTTGACATTTTGAACTATTTTGTGGATAAATCCACTGAGACACAGAGAGGGGTCTCTTCTGTATTAGACTGATAGCTCTTTTTTTTTTTTTTTTTGAAAATTTCTGGATGCTTTGTTGTACTATAACTCTTTTTTTTTTAATTATTATTATTTTCTTTATTTACATTTCAAATGCTATCCCGAAAGATTCCCATACCCCTCCCCCCTGAAGGGATGGACTATCCAGAGAGGACCCCATTCGGAGTCCATCCCATCATCAGCCACCAAACCTAGATACTAATGCTCATGCTCATGTAGACTGATAGCTCTTAGCATAATGAGATTTTCTTGCACTTAACTAGTACTCCATTGTGTTGCTAAACATACAAGTGAAACAATGAGCACATGACTAAATGAATGAATGAATATCAAAGTAAACAAAAATGCTTTACAAAACATATTCCCTGGTGTTGGAAAGATGGCCAAGTGACTAAAAGCACTGACCCCTTTACCAGAGGATCCAGGTTTGATTCCCAGCATCCACATGGCAACTCCCAGTTATCTGCAACTCTTGTTCCAGGTATTCCTACATGCTCCTCTGAACTGGGTGGGTACTCCACACACATATGTGCAGACAAAACATCTTTGCAAATGAAATCAAAACAGAGAAAAGGCTATCTCCTTAGGGAAGTTCTTCAGGCTATATCCCCAGGCTCAACATACATCTCCTTTTATCTCTTCTATCTGCCTAAAGCTTCCTTGTGGATAAGGGTTAAGAGGTTTTGCTTTCAAAATGCCCAGTTCAAATTCATCCTCTCATGTCCTACAGCACAGGACAGGAGGATTCTATGTGGAGCTGTAGAGGGATTGCTGGATTATGAGCAAGAAGAACTGGCTGTCTCCCAGTACTGGTTTGGATGTTCACTACCTATCTCTGAGCCAGATCCTTTGCTTAGGAGACCTCCTGTAGGAAAATAACAGATGCAGATACAATGTATCCAGTCTATATCCCGTGACTGATGGATATGACATGGTCCATGACAACATAGATTATGTTGTGCTCCAACTCTTCCTTAGGTAGTGATTGTACCAAGTACTCAGTGAAAGATAAAATAGCAAATATCAGAATTCTGCTTTATTAATTACTTTAAAGAATCACTGTGACAAAAAACCCAACTGAGGCAGCTGAAGCGAAGATGGGTTTATTTTGTCTTATCATGCCTGCAGATGTCAGTGTGTCACAGCATTGAATGCATCTCTGTGCATATTGGTTGGAGTATGAGGCCACATGTCACACTGTGTCTGCAGGCATCAAATAGAGGGGACAAGAAGCTGGGGATGGTGTCTACAAAATCTCAGTGCTCACCTCCTAGGTGACCTACTTCCTCCAGCGAGATTCTACCTCTTCCAGGTTGTACAACCTCCAAGACAGAACCAGCAACTGGAGACCAAGTGTTCAAACCCATGAACTTGAGATGGGCAATTCATACCCAAAATACAATATCCATTTATTCACATGCATTCTTTCACTGGTGGTTATATATCAGTTACATAAAAAATACACAGCCTGTGCACTTAAGGATCTCAGGTAGAATGGGTGGAGGAAACTATATAAATGTAAAATACAATGTAAAACTCTAGAAGTTTTTCCAAACAAAATGTTCACCCTTTCATTAGATCTATTTTAAGTATATACTGTTCTTGTTCTGTAGATTATTTTTTCACACTGTCGATTACTTCAATTACTCTTAGAGTCTGAAGACATCTTTCCCTACTTTTCCTCATCTGACAGTGACAAAAGTCTCTTAATTTTTTTTTTTATTGAGCAAATACTGCTTTGAAAAAATGCTTGTGCCGGGCGTGGTGGCGCACGCCTTTAATCCCAGCACTTGGGAGGCAGAGGCAGGCGGATTTCTGAGTTCGAGGCCAGCCTGGTCTACAGAG
>NC_034613.1:145294698-145314971 GCF_900095145.1 Mus pahari
AAAAAAAAAAAAAAGAAAGAAAAAATGCTTGCATTCCCATGCTCTGTTGCAAATAAATGTGACCATGTGACCAAGCTCTTGCAAACAGGATGTGAGAGGAAGGCACCCACTGAACTTGTGAAATCTCTCCTTAAGCAGGGAAGATATTCCTCTTCCTTTCTATGCACTTCCACGGGGCTTCTTTTAATATGGACAGTATTTCTGGCAGCCTTCTTGGAGGGTAGAAAGGAGGAAAATGTGTTTGGGTTGTACAGCAACAGACCAAATGATGCAGAACATCTAAGTCCATCCTTTTTGTGACCTTCTTGACTAGAGCTTATACAATGGCCCTGAGTTACTGGTTTCTAGAGATTTATGAGAACTTAAAAAACTGTTATGCTAAACCTGTTCATTGATTTCTCTTTGCACACATGAAAACCTAATTTTAAATTCTAGGATTTATAAATGGGTTGCCAAACATGAGAAAGCTTAAATTGTATGATGTTGATTTTGTCAGGCTACCTGCGAGAAAGACTCAGATATTGGAGACTGAAAAACTGGCGGCTGGCTTTCTGCTGTCATGCATGGACACTTAGTAGAAGAGCAGCCTGTGCTGTACTGAAAGGAAGACTATGTGCAGACCAAGTTGACTTTTATGGGAAATGGCTCAGCAGTGTTCACAAAGACAGTGTGTGCTGGACACTCCTTCCTGTGGTTTAGCCATCTTGTGAGTGACATGAACTAAAAGAGAAGTCAGCTAGTCTTCAAGAGGGCCAGAAAGAAATATAGCTTTGTGCAGAGAGATTTTGTCTGTCTGTAGCCTGGAGTGCAAAGTTGATTAAGACTTTCTTTAATTTGAAAAAGCCACAAACAAAAGCAGACATAATAGGTAGGGAAAGTAGCGCCTTAGAGGAAATGGCTGTCTGCCCATGTGCATTGTTTTCAAGTGCTTTCCATTAAGCATTTGCTAGGAGACAATGAAAGGCAGTTCAGGACAGAAATCTGATTAAGAATTTTGTCTTCCTTTTGACTCACACAGCCTCAGGACCGATGATCCATTTAAGAGAGGAACATGAAACACAGAAAAGAAAGGACATGGAGTCCTTAGGCTGCAAACAGTCTGGAACTGCTCTGATGTGATAGCCACGAGTCACTTTGTGGCTATGCCATTTAAGTTGATTAAAATTCAGTTGCACAGTCACACTAACTGTAACTGAAGTGCCTCCAAAGCCCTACTAGGCTTACGGCTTCTGTATTCAAGGACATAGATTCAAGACATCTTCATCATTGCAGAAGGTTCTATGAGACATTGATATAGATCAGGAGTTGGCAAACTTTTACATAAAAGCAAATTTTTTGTGACTTCTGAATCAGCCTAGGGTATACAGTGTAAGCCCTGGTCTCAAAGGAATAAATGCAAGAATAAATACT
Organism: Mus pahari; assembly: GCF_900095145.1. Taxonomy (NCBI): domain Eukaryota; kingdom Metazoa; phylum Chordata; class Mammalia; order Rodentia; family Muridae; genus Mus; species Mus pahari. The sequence continues at coordinate 145,296,109 of NC_034613.1, forward strand.
TGACAATATTCTTATTATTATGTAGGTACTTAAAGACCCACGTAGCACACAACATCAGACTTACAAGGTCCAGTGAAAACAAAAAAACAGGTTGAACCTATGAGTCATAATCTACAGACCCCTAGACCGAATCTAGACAAAATCTTCAGTTGTGCATGACATTAACTCTAAGCACATTTAAATCCAAGTTCAGCAAGGATAAAAAGAAATCATATGTCTGGCAAAACCTGTAGATCTAATCATGTGGCTGATTTCAAAATGATGTATACCTCTCAATTCCAAGGAGTGGATTGATTTCTGAAGAAGTGAAAAGCAAACATGCTGTAAAGTATAAAAGGTGGGACTCAGGTAACTAAGGCCCCCTCTCTCGCTCTCCTAGCTGCTTACTATACTATTCCTCTCTCCCTATATTGGCAGAGAATAAACACATTTAAAGCCCCAAACTGTGTTTGTCTTTACATATACTCCATTTTGATGATGCCAGCCAGCCACATAGTTGAGTACAAAGGAAAGATGTGCTAAGGGAATCAAAGCCTTAAAGTTAAAAATAAAAAAAATCCTCCAGAAGTCCCACATGCTATTATCATAGCTAGCAAAGTTTTTGCCCTGAACATCAGATTTTTTGTGTGTGGGGTGGTGACCCAGTGTGTTTCATTAGGGTTGCATCCTGGAGTTTGGGTAAGGGTTATTAACAAGAGCAATGGGCAACTTAAGAGTCTCTACACCACTGAGGAAATGATCTCTCCTGCCCCAGAGATTACTAAGTGCCTATCAATCCCCAGGGTAGGAGGTAGAGCTCATGAACCCATTCTGTCTCCAGGAGGGAATATTTATTGGCCAGTTTGAACAGATTGTAGACCAGATTCTATCAAGGGTACGAGGAGAGACTGAGAAGGACTTGGGCCTCTAAAGGAAGGGGTTGATGTGTAGTTCAGAAGTGTCACCAGAAGGGCACAGAAGTGAATCTTCATTAAGACTCTGTCATTCTCCTTGCTTCTAGCTGTATCTCCAGTGAGAGCACAGAGTTCATCCGTGTCATCTGGGAATAGATACAGCCAAAAGGAGGTTACCAGCACACACATGTCCTATGATCAGTGGATGAGCTCAGGCACAAGTGATCCTTTGAAGATTATAAAGCATCTGAAACTTCTCCCGCCTTCCCTGCAGGCTGCACTGCAAGCCTTGGACTTGGAGATACATGCAAAGTTTGCACTGAGACTCCTGCCAGTAGGAACCTGAACTACAGTGTGAAAAGTTGGGCTCTGAGCAAGCAGCTGAGGGCCAGAAATGCACTGTCTGGACAGGGCCTTTCGAAATTTGTTATTAAAGGGAAAGCATGCCTTCCTGAGGCTGCCAAATTCAAAAGATTGTCTGGAAAGCATGGTTTAAAAAATAGAAAAATGTTCCTTTATACTGTTAGAAATTTCCCTCTTTAAAAAACACTGGGAGGTTCTTGTTTAAAGTTTAAAAGAATATGTTAATTTCAATTACCACAGTTTTAAAACGTAAAGCCAACCCCCTCTCTCTCCTTCCCTCGTGTGTGTGTGTGTGTGTGTGTGTGTGTGTGTGTGTGTGTGTGTGTGTGTTACAACTCATCCACATTATTTTGTTTTACTTGTTTTGGGTAGGGGGAAACAATGAATGCCTAAAGACATGCTTCTTTCAGTAATTTGATTTATAAAATGGTGTAGTACCCTGTGACATAGGCCTGGCTTTGATAATGAATCAAAGCTAATTATACATGCAAATGTACTGGGTAAATTTGGATGCTTAATTACTGAAGTAATTATGGTCAAAATGGAAATGTGCAATTTTCTATGCACAGGTGTTTCTATTCTCTCAGTAAATCACCTCATTTGCTAAAATGGAAAATGCAGAATTCATGTAGAGCAGCCATGAATCATTGGTATGTGTATGCACACGCTCTAATGGCTGCCTTTTATTCCTAGCGGGTGCCAGTTGTTAAAATAGACATACCATTTGGATAACATCACTAACTCTTCACACTGAAGTTGAAATAGCACATAAATATGTTTATTTTACTGAGGAAGAAGTGCAGAACTGAGAGGCCATTGCAACCTAAGATGCAAATTCAGTTATGATTGATCACCTGTTTGTTACCTCATGTAGTCACAGTAAACAAACTCTGGACAACTTGTGTTTGCATATTTTGTTAATTTCCTTTTGGATTAAATGATTCCTGGTACTCTAATATCTTGGGCTTGTCCTATTTAATATTGTTTGCGGTACAAGTGGATGAGACATTTTTATAAGTGCAATTTGCAAGTATTAGAAAAGTATTCAAGTCAGGTAGTGCAGGGCTATAAGCCCACTGCTTGGGAGGTAAAGGTAGGAAGATGGCAAGTTCGAGTCCAGTCAGACAAACTTAACAAGACCCTGTCTCAAAACAGAATATAAAGCAGAAATCTGTGGATATGGATCGGTGTGAAGGCTTGCGGGGCATGCGTGAGGTCCTGGGTTCAATCTTTGGTATCATAAAGAAATTAAAACAAAAATTATAGAAAGTATTCTTATGTTTTGGATGAGGCTGGGCTGAAGAGGGAAAGAATATAAATTTTAATTGGCTTCAATGCTCCTTAAGAATTCTATCCTCTGCCTAGAAATGCTGCCTTAGGTATTTTATGAATTTATAAGTTCAAAACTCACTTTCTTAGACAGAATCTCTATAATCAGGTCATCACCCAGCAAACACTACTGGCAATCTAGCCAGTGCTAGACACCATTGGAAGAGGGGAAAGGAGTCAGGTCCTCATCCCTACCCAATTAGGAAGCAAAGGACTTCATTGCCATCTTGCTCAATGCCTATCTTACTTTTCTTTTCTTTTTTTTCCTTTTCTTTTCTTTTCTTTTCTTTTCTTTTCTTTTCTTTTCTTGTCTTGTCTTGTCTTTTCTTTTCTTTCTTCTCTTCTCTCTCTCTCTCTCTCTCTCTCTCTCTCTCTCTCTCTCTCTCTCTCTTCCTTCTTTCCTTCCTTCCTTTCTTTCTTTTTAAAAAAACATACATTCTAACGATCCATAATAATGGGCTTCCTTATGACATTTTATGGACTACATAATTACTTTTATGATTTTTACCTCACCTCTCTTACTCCCAGTGATTCACTAGTCCTTCTAGTTCATGCCTATTTATGTGCGGATGGATGGAGAGAGCTGGCTACATCTTGGGACCAGAACTCTCTCTGCCTCGGGGAAATTCATGTCACGGAAAAATCAAAGGACAAGGGCTGACAGGCCTGCATGCACTGCTGCTCGGCTACCCTTCAAACAAGTCTTCAAAATTGCAATAACCTCTCCATTCAGCTACATGGTAATTGTAATAATTCTTTATTCTTGAGAATTTCATACATGTTCACAATAAAACATGATCATCTCCATCTCTAGTTCCCTCCTTCAATGCTATCATATCCCTTGCAACATGTCCCCTTCCCATCTACTACTACTTTTTTTTAACAATCCACTGTCCAGTTAGTGCTGCCTGTATGCGCATAGTGGCAGAATACGCTAAGTCAGCTGCTGTAGGAGAAAAACTCAATGATTTGACCCAGCACTGTATTCTACATGTCACAACACCAACCACCCAGATAAGATATGTAATAGTGGTACAACTGTTATGCAACAGCTATTTAATGATTGGATTGAGACCTGCTCCACATGAGGTAATTTCATGCCTGGTACTGTAATCATGGTCTAAAGCCCATGGCTTCAACCGTTAAAATCCTTAGTGTAGAAGATGCTATTTTTAGTTTCTTAAATGGTCATGATACCAAATCGCCTTGTGTGTGTTTTTGTTTCTACTCTTAAACTGTTGCTGCTCTCAACTTATGTAAGAGAAGCTTCTGTTTACAGTGGGAAGCAATCAGTTCGGAGGTGCAATAATTAGTCAACATGGCATGGTGAGAACAGAGAACAGATGCATAGCTTTAGTGGTAGGACTCAACCTCGAACTCAGAGTCAAAGCCTCCTGATTCCTGATCACCATTAGATTCACACTCAGTATTCACAAGCGTAGATATATGACTAGTGATTGGAAGCCACAGTTACCAAACTGTACCCAACTTTATGCTTTGCAAATTTTTATCTTCCAAACATTGCTCATGAGTGAGGCATGGCTGTAGTCTGAGGTGTGAGGAAGAGATGCAGTGTTGCTGGGAACTGGTGAATCGTAAAGAAGTTGAGTGGTTTGTGTCTCCCAACAAATTTCAACACTGCCAGGATTTGGAAAACTTCTACTCATGTTTATTTGTCCCAGGCATTAACACCTTGTGAATGGGAAGTCAGCTGTTGTACTTACTTTGGGACTTTTAAGGGCTTTAAAACTTATCTGCCAATAACTGTCCTCAGCTGGGGGGGAGGGGGGCATCCACATCCCTCCAGAACTTCAGGCAACTTCAGGCAATTGCTGTTTCAAGATTGTCTAGTCTAAGTAGGGACTGTAGGTACCACTCAGTGGTAGAGCATATGCCTACTTATATCTAAGGGCCTGAGTTAGTTTACTTTCCAGCACTGCAAAGGAAAGAAGAAGAAAGAAAGAAAGAATGAAGGCAGGCAGAACGAACAAACGAACGAACGAACGAACGAACGAAAGAAAGAAAGAAGGGAGGGAGGGAGGGAGGGAGGGAGGGAGGAAAGGAAGGAAGGAAGGAAGGAAGGAAGGAAGGAAGGAAGGAAGGAAGGAAGGAAGGAAGGAAGGAAGGAAAACTTTAAACCACAATAATTTCTTAATAATTATGTGGCACTATGAACTAATGCAACCTCAAAAAAATTATCAAGCAGTCCATGTACACATAGGAAACGTTTTCATCAGTTTGATTTACCACTTTGATATAGTAAGAACAAAATAAATTAAATAGCTATCAACTTGTTAGAATTGTTAAAAATAGGAAACCACTAGTAATGGAGTACCAAATATTCTTTTAATAGCATGTGAAAGAGGTACAGATATTGCTACTGAAGAGCTTGCAAGATCTGAAATGAAGTAAGAAAAATACTCAAGCCCTCAGTCACCTGAGGCCAGAGGAGGCAGCCTGTGAGACAGAGTTACAGAGACTGTGTCTTTAAAAAATAAAAAGTAGATTTTAAAGGTAGCATCAGGATGACTCTAACATTTGCTTAGTTTAGGACAAATAGGTGGACATGTATTTTATTTTCAGAGAAAAATGTGGCAGTGGTATGGTCCTGTGAAGGTTCTATGCCCCAGTATAGGGGAATGCCAGGGCCAGGAAGTGGGAGTGGGTTGGGGAGCAGGGAAAGGGGGAGGGGAGGGGAGATTTTCAGAGGGGAAACTAGGAAAGGGGGTGATATTTGAAATGTAAATAAAGAAAATATCTAATAAAAATGAAAAAAATATCCTTTCCTATCCTTTCCTATAGATCTCTCTCTCTCTCTCTCTCTCTCTCTCTCTCTCTCTCTCTCTCTCTCTCTCTCTCTCTCTCTCTCTCTCTCTCTCTCTCTCTCTCTCTCTCTCCTTCTACCTTGACAAGGATTCTAGGGGTAGAACTCAGGTTGTCCTGCAATAACTGTAGAAAATTTAAAAATGCACAATTTTTTGTTGTTGTTGTTGTTTTGTTTTTGTTTTTTGCATGTCACTGTTTGGACATAACTATATAGTCCAGGCTGATCTCAAGCTTTTGGTAGTCACCATGCCTCAGACTCCTGAAGCAGCAAGCATTTACTGATGCTCTCCAAAAGCTCTTCTTGGGGCTTGGGATGTAATGGTGGTCAAGACAAGGAAGTTTTACTCTTCTGGAAAGGAAGTTTTTTAAACACAGAAAAAATGCACCTGTTCCAGGTTACATTGGAAGTTAGATGGTAAGTTTTATGATTACAGGCTATAGGAAAGGAGATCAAGAATGTAGTGTAGAGATTTGACCATAACTATAGTGGCCTAGACAAGTAACATTGAAATGTGATGTTTAAATCAACATTTGTAAAAAGAAGGACTGGTCCATATGGATATTCAAAGAAAAAACATTCCAGACAGAAGGAAGTACCTTCTTCAAGCATCCCAAAGTAGAGGCATTGTGGACTAGTCACACAATGGCCAAAGGAGGAGTATAAGGAAAATAGAAGACGAAGCCAGAGAGGAAGCCCAAGCGTGCAGGTGCATTCCTACCATTCTTGGGATGCTGGTCTCTGTTGTGAGTGAGACGCGGGGACACTGCATGCTTTCCAGCTGACTGCAAACAGATCTTTATCTTGCAGTGTGGTATGGAGAACAGAATATAAAGAGCAAATGGGCAAATATGGAGACCAGTGAGAAGCTGTTAAGGGAAAGCACAAGACCAAGATGGCAGTGATGGAAGTAATGGGAACTCGCTGCCTACCAGAAGTACTTTGAAGGTATAATGATTTCAAAGTTCCGAGAGGAATAGAAGGAGAGGCATTCAACAGCACATAGATTTATTGATTTATAGGGATTTCCTGTTAAGAACAAAGTCATGACCTGTAGTGTTTCCCTTTCCCATACCCCTTTTTGCCCTTTTTCTCCCCACTCTGGCGTCTAGTAAAAAGCCTTCCTCTACTATAACTGCCATATTACAGAGATCACAAGGAGAGAGAGAGATACCCGAGGAGCTCCCAGTGCTTTGAACCACAAACTGTCAAGGCTTCCAAGTGACTTGATCCACAATCTCTGTTTGACTGTCACTATAGAAGAAAGTCAGTGTGAAAATTGCCCAGCCAAACCCTGGCAACCCCTGACCTGTGGCAGGAAGTAGTATTGGATTGCCATTGTTTGAAGTCTTTACATTTGGAGGTGTTCTATGGCTCAGTGATAGGTAACAGATAGTGAGCAGAGTCAGACAGGGCCTTTTGGTGAGGCCACCCTAGATAGGCACACAGAGGCAATATGTAGGGAAATGCTCTTCTAATTGCTTTATTCTCTTAGTGGAGACCAGGTAATTAGCTAAGAGTGGTGACAGGAGATGAGATGCTCAGGGGTTGGAGAGAGGGGAAAAGGAGAGAGCATAGAGTTGTCCAACAGACCATGAGTTGAACAGAGGATGAAGTATACTGTAACAACTTGGAGCATTAAGGACTTCCCCCCCCCCCAAACTCAACAAAACTGACATTTTAGTGTATTAAACCTCATTCCAGTCTTTATTACACATACATGCATGCATACACACACACATACACACACTTTTTGCAGAGCTATTATAGATAAGATGGTGTGATTATTTTCAGAAACTATCACAGAGTAGAATCCATGTTGAGACTCATGAGTCTTCTCTTCTTGTCGTCCCCCTTTTCTCCCACCCTCCCTCCTTTTTTCTTTTTCGGTCTCCCCTTTCACTTTTTTACCCACGTACTCAATCAACTTATGAAAAAGCCAGCACAGCAGGTACCATCCAGGCCCTAGCCTTCAGAATATGGGGCTCCCTCAGATATTTCTGCAACCTTCTTTCAAATTCCCAGAGCAGAACAAATCCAAACTGCCCAGGTCCAAAGCAAGTGTTGGAATTCTCTTTCAGGGAGGCATGGAGGAGGCAGGGAAAGAGATGGAAGGAGTGAAGGAGGGAGCGAGCTCAGTGAAGGAATCCCAGGAGATGTTAGAAACTTTTGGGGGACCATGGGGCTGGATGGGCCTGGGTGATCCAGAGGTGATGGCAGCCTGGCTGGAGAGAAGCAGAGGCACATGGAAGAAGGCAGAAGTGAGTATTGGAAGCCCCTGAATTTCCACTGGGTCTTTGCTAAATTGATAACACTGAATGGTGTGTTAATGGGATCTGTCATAAGTAAATCGCTCTGGGGGTAGCCCAAGTGCTGTGAATAGAGAAGTTGCTTTTTATGGGCTGAAACTTTACTAAAAATTTCCTTACTAGATTTATGACAAAATAGCTTCTTTTTTACAAATTTTGAAATAGTTATAATCATATGCTAGTCTCTGAAACATGTAGAGTCCCTGGGTACCAAACTCCCATTGCATTACAAAAAGGAAAGGACAAAGTGATATAAAAGTAAAATCACTTTTTAGAAAGCATACTATTTAAAAAATATATAGACTTTCTACCATTTCAGCTTCAGTTTTGAAGCTAAAAGAATAAAATAATATACATTCTTAAGTAAATAAGTCTTCCTCAATTACTATGTATTATAGTCATCAAGGTCCACATGACATTAAACTGTATGTGACCTTTAGCTTTGCATCTCCTTGATTTCCATAAACCTCAGAGTGGAAAAGCTGTTTCTGCAAGGAGCATTTTAGATTCTGTAAGTCATACAGCTCTGGACAACATTCACTTCATTGACTAGTTGACCATCTTAGTTCAAAAACAGCTGTAGACACAAACAAGAGCACTATTTTGTGAGCATGGAAATTTGAATTTAACATTACAGTACAATGGATTAGTAATTTCCCCATTGATAAGTTTCAATTACTTATTTATTTCTTTGCTTAACAGTACTGAGGGTTGGACCTAATGCCTTTCTGTGCCAGGAAAGTACTCCACCATCGAACAGCATTCATTTCTAGTGAGTAACCCTCCATCCACCCTCACATGAATAACCCAAACTCATCCACAAACTTTTGTGAAATTATGGGATAGAAATAATCTATTCTTGGATTTCAAAGAGGCTGCCTTTTTAATCGGGAATGATAACTTTTAATTCTAAGAACTTCCAACTTTTAAACATAATTATATTTAATTAATGTAGTAAATGCCTTATTGTACCATTTAGCCATGAAAAGCAGTACCTGTACGTAAAACACCTATTTCACTTTTAAAACTACCTGCTTGGCCACTGCAAACAGTTTGGTATTTTTTTTTCTTCCAATGTTGATTGATTTCCCATTTATTTCATATAGTGAGGAACAGATTCATAATAGCCAGTGCTTTGCCAGAAGGGAGATTTGGTTTTAAATTCTTAGTCTGCCATGTGAGAACTCTGGCTTTCAGATATCACATTACCTATAACTGGGCAGCTAAATCAGTTATAATGGTAGCTGAAGAGATGGCTCAGCTTTTAAGAGAACTTAGTGCAGAGTTCACTTCCCAGCACTCATACCGGATACATCACAACTACTTATAACTCCAGGCCCTGTGAGTCCCACAGGTGTTTTTGCTCAAACAGGCACCTGCATGCACATAGTACACATAGACTTACACAGCCAAACACACACAGGCACACACAGCCACGCAAAGAGGCATTCACATAAATTAATAATGCATATAAAAATTTAGATCTTTAAAATGGTTACAATTCATGGCTGTTTTATGAAATAAAGGTATATAGCACATTATTTTTATAAACCATAATCATACATTTTATCCAGTATTTAGTAAGCATCCAGCAGTTGTCTAGTATGTGCATTTAAAACATCAGAAAATAAACTGCCCTTACTGTCCCATAACTTTGCTTTGTCTTTAAATTAAAATTACATCGTGAGTATCTTCTTCAAGTATTCACTATTATTTTTTCAAAATATGACTTGATGGCTCTATAACATTTCAGTTAGTAAGTGCCCCACAGTGGTGAAACCTTTTCCTCTGGTGAGGCAGTTTTCCTTTGTCTTGTTGTATATACTATTTTGGTAAATAGTTCACCACCTACAAGAAAATCTTTAGAGTTTCTAGAAATGGAATTTCCAGATGAAAGCATATGATGTGACTATTGCCAAGACTGGATATTTTCTCTTTACTTTTGTACTTCTTCTGAAATTGCTTTTAGGGGTTTTCATGTACAAGTACACAGATTTCCCCTTAGTTTGGGCCTTTAGTACTTCTTTTGAATTTTGTTTTTATGATTTTTCATGTAGAAGTATACCAATTTTCCCTTAGTTTGTAGACTGATATCCCAATGAAGCTCACATATGTTGAGTGTCACTGGGTGAAAGTGCATGTCAAGCTTGGTCTTGGTAGAACAGAGCAATCTTAGAGGCCCAGCTTCAGGATGTGGGTTTCAAGGACCATGTCCTCTCTTTAAACTCTCCAGCCTCAGTTTCTTGACCTGTGCCTCAGACCAGCTTTGAGGCCAAAACAGAAGCACGAGCCTTGACTTACAGTAAGTGGCCAATGAGTTAAACTCTTTCTTTCTTTTTTTTTTTTTTTACCATCCTCCTAGCATGCCACCCTTAGAGGGGCAAAGACAGATGTGGGCATATGCACGCATTAAAATAGACATCTGAGTTTCTAGGAAATGAAACTCAAAGCAGTTGCTTCCTTTGTAGTAGTATGGTCTCATGGGCAATGCATCACTAGGTCTTAGACACTGAGTTTGGGGCCAATGTGATGATCTGGAAGTCGCAGTGTGCTGCTAATGAGTACCCTTTTATTGAGTCTAGCGTGGGTGAAAAAAAAATCACTTCAGAAGAGGCTTTGTCTGAGTTGGTTTGGGTCTACCTAATGACCATGCACAAAGGTTTTGAACAATGTATGGAACTTCTCTGTGTCTCTGTAAGATGACCAGGGAGAGATCATAGTGCTCACACGATCAAAGAAAATGAATTCCAGAAGACTGGACTGAAATGTACAGTGTCTCCCAGCTCAGCATGGTCAGACCCGGCTTGACTGAATTTCAGCCAGGCTTCTGTGAGACCTAAACCTTGGAATGGGGGCTTTATGCCTTCTTTGTTCTGCCTAGCTCAAGCAGTGATCTTGCTAAGTCATTTTATCAAAAACCCTTCCTTGGTTTATGACCACACCCCCTCCCCTAACCTCCCTACATCTTCCATGGCCCAGCCCCTCACTGGAGCTGAACATTCTCACTCTCCTCTTCCCCCAGGAAATGCTGTAGCATCCTGGCCACCCTCTAACAAGAATTCTGTCAGACCAATTTAGCTAGAACCCCCCCCCCCAACCATATGTCTGAAATTTCCTCTTAGTACTTTTCCATCCAGTGACTGCCACCCACCCTTTGCTTTCAATCCCATGTGTTTTGATTGTGTTAGGAACTGAGTCTAAGTGCATCCTGAGGCCTCTACCCTGGATATGCTCATCCTGGAAACCCCATTTCATCTACTTGCAAACTCTGAGCATCTTTGACAGCAGTAGAGCGGGGAGGGGGTCCCCCAAATCCCTGTTCTTCATGTCTCCTGAATCCATCCTTTCTGTTCAGTCGTTCAGTTAGCAACATATGGTAGGAAACACATTAAGTCACTTTAGGGGCCTGCATGACTTTAAAGATCAAACTGGAGAATTAAAAGAAAATTGAAATTGTCAACTCAAACATCGAATCTTGCTCACTACAGTATGTACTGAGCATGTAGGAAGTTGGACAGAGCAAACAATGACTAATCTCAAATTATGAAATACTACATTGATTCATTTTGATTATGAAACATCACAAAGCAGTTTCTGCTAGGAAGCGCCACTCTGGGCATGGGAGCCTGGGACTACAGGCAAGTGTTGTACTGCTGAGCTACATCTCCATCCCTGGACAATTCCTAAATCTTTTTCTTGCCAGTTCTTAGCACAAAGATGAGCAATGACAAAAATCAGGCTCCATAAACTGTTCTTACCATTTTCAGTTTTCTTTCAAAATGGACTCAAGATGTCTGGTGGAGGAGAAGAGAATCAGAGATAGACCAGGATCAGCCTGAGAAGGGACCCAATGACATCTGCAATGAGAAACAGAGACATCCAATGTGACACTTAAAAGGCAGCAAAGACACACTGGCAACATTGTTTTATAAATGTGCTGTTGAGAATACATATAGTGTTTATTTCTTTAAAGTTAGATACAAGAAAGACAGACTCCAGGAAACCGTTTCCAATCTGACTGAAAGTCTGTCTTGGGGGAATTGACATTTTAGACTACAATATTATTTTCTTTACATTCTAAAACATTTTTTGGCATATGGTTTGGATTCCTTTTCTTCCCACCCCCATTCCCTTGCAACAGCACATACATCTACTTACTATCGAAATGTGTCCCAATGCTTAAAATACCTTTCTTGAAGGCATAGAGTGGTTCTATATGTGGAGTCCTCTGAGACAGAGAGAAGGCACCAGAAAACCCAGACTCGCAGAGCCTTTGAGCTGCATGCTTTGGGCTTTCCAAATACAAAATTGAGACTGGGTAGTGGGAGGAGGGCAGGAAGGAGCATATGACTACTTAAGTCACACCACGTGGGGTTTGCAGAAACACCAGGCTCCTCTTATTTTTATCACCAGAGTTGAGACAACATCTCAAAATCCAAAAAACCTGATATACCGATCTGTCCTTTTGTTTAAAAGCAGGGATTTATAACTTTGCCACTAGTGTGTGTGTGTGTGTGTGTGTGTGTGTGTGTGTGTGTGTGTGTGTGAATGTGGTATGTGTGAAGGTGCATGCGTGTGAAGGGGCTAGAGGAGGATTTCAAGTACACACTCTCTACCATCCCTTTTGAGACAGTCTCTTACGGAATCTGAAGCTAGACTAGGGTCAGCTAAACTTAGAAATCCTTTTATCTCTACCTCCCCCCGCCCCAGTGCTGAGATTAGAGACATTCTGCCATAGTCATCACATCACTAGGGTTCTGGGGATTCAAACTTTAGACTTGTGCTGCAAGTGCTCTTCTCCACTGAGCCCCTCGCCAGCTCACTACTGACATTTTTGACATTTTGACATTTTGTTATATTGTAGGATGTTTGGCAGTGTTCATGCCCTATCTCTCTAGAAATCAACAGCACTGCCTTCTTCTACTCCTGATAACCACAGGTGTCTCTACAGATTCAAGAGTATGCCGGGAGGGCGCTGTGTGGTTTAGGTTGAGAGACACTGCTTTATAAATATCTTTGAAACAAGTCAAAATTTATCTTGCATTGTTTTTGGTCCAGTTTGAAGGGACACTGAATTTTGAGTGGTATTAAAGCCACCAGTTGGGTCCCTCACTTTAGTTTCCAAAAATCAGCAATACTTGCATTCTGGAGCAATATAAAGAAATATTTGCTTCTCAAAGTATCCCTAAGAGAAGGATTCCCTCCTGTACAGATTATAGAAGCCTTTTGTGGACAAGCTTAAATTATTGTAGCTCTGTTTAAAGTTATTTAATATACCTATAATTTAACCAAAAAAGAAGATGCAGATATTAGCATCTGGAGAACACCTAATAATGACCAGATTTAATATGCTGGCCTGCATTAGTACCCCAAGTTAGCTGAGAAAATAGCGACTACAGGTAGACCACATTTGCTAAGGGCTTGTTACATTAAAACATGCATCTGTGTTTATGCTATTAAATGCTGAAAATAATGGTGCAAATGTCTTCAAAAGTTTTTTTAGATGTATTTATTTTACTTTATGTGTATTATTGTTTTGCAGAACTAGAGTTCTGGGGATTCAAACTTTAGACTTGTGCTGCCAGTGCTCTTCTCCACCGAGCACCTCACCAGCTCACTATTGACATTTTTGACATTTTGTTATAATGTAGGATGTTTGTGTATCCTGTGTGTGTCTGGTGCCTGAGGAGGTCAGAAGAGGGCATTGGAGTCCTTGGAACTGGAGTTGTCCTCGGTGGTGGTGAGGAGGAACCAAATTGTATTGTTCAATTATAGGGACCAGAAGTCAATATCTTGAGACTGAGAGTTTAACATAAATCCTGATTTCTAGTACGGCAACTACTTTCTTCTTCATTTGCTGTAGCATGCCAATATCGCCAGAAATAAACTTACCACTGAAACAAGCCAGATGGTACCCTCTGCTTCTGCCTTTCATGAGCAATGATGAAAATTAATAGATTTTAAGGGTATTAAAGTTTTCTTTGGGTGACTATGACCTCTAACAAGGGAAAACTGGGAACATATATAAAAATTAACAGCCTTCTCACATAGAAAGAACAACTGATCTGAACTGGTTCTGGAAGGGGAGAGGCCATTGAAGCAGTAGAATCTAAAGTGTGTAGGGGGGAAAAGAAATGACAGGAAAAGCATGCAAGGAATGTGGGTGGTGTGACAGATAAGGGAAGTTGGAGCCTGAGCTATACAAACAACAGCTTGCTAACTGCTGCCTTCTGATTGGGTTTCTGCAAAGAGAAGCCATAGCTGTACATAGGAGAATAGAGTCTTTCTCTCCATAGCTTCTTCCCTCCCTCTAATTGGCTGGGATTGGTTGTAACTCTTATCTACCGATGTTCTTGCCCCCACTAAATGTTAGTAAGTGCTCCTTGCCTTTGCTTCTTTGAGTTCAGACTGGGAATGCTCTTCTCTGAACTGCTGTGTCAATCCTTCTGGTTTCCTTAAATTCAGCCCAACTATATATCCACTGTGCTGAACTCATCAGTTTCTAAAACGAACGAGATTATCTGTTTCCTGCCCAGGTTGTGGAAGCTGTAAACACATAAGTGACATGAAATATAGTGGTACTGGAGAGAGTGGCCACAGTACTGTGAAAAAAAATTACAAGTTTTGTTTTAATTGATTTGTAGTAGCTGTGCAATCTTAATGAAATACCAACAGGATTTCATGCGAAACTTGCCAAATTGACTTCAAATGGGGCATTTGGGGGAGTCAGGCCTTTTTATTTAATAATATGAGGCAACATTATCCATGAATGTCATCTTCTTTTGAATAATGAAGGGCACGTTACCAAGTGTTCTGCGTTTGAGTCTGGTAGGGTAAAATCACATTGGTGAACAGCCAGGTAATTATGAATGAAAAAAAAATGCTAAGTTGAAGGCTTCTCCCCTAGATCTATGAATCCATTTCCATAATGCTGCAATGCTAAAGCAGCATGACTCAAACTTAGAAAGGTAACAGAAAAGCCAGAATTAGGTAACAGCTCACATAGGGGTCTTAAAGTCACTTCAAGGGCAAAAGAGATTACGCTGATGACTCAGGCAAATGATGTGGAGTTTAGAAAACAGTAAAGATATTTATTACACTCAATTCCTAAATGCCAGCCCAGGCTACTATACCCAGCAAAACTCTCAATTACCATAGATGGAGAAACCAAGATGTCTTTAAACACAAGACAGCCTATGGAGAGTACGAAAAGAAACCATAAGAGGGCTGGAGAGTTGGTGCCATGGATCAAAGCACTGGCTGCTGTTTCAGAAGAACTGGCTGCGATCCCCAGGACCATCATAGCCATTCATAATCATCTGTAACTCCAGTCCCAAGGTATCCAAATACTTTCCTCTCTCCTATTCGGGTGGGCACCAGGCACGCATGTGGTATGAATACATGTATATGGACAAAAGAATCATGCACATAACATAATAAAATAAAAAATGAAACCATAGAGAAATTATAATTTTGAAGTGTGAAAGTCCTTCTGAGTATACAGACAACAGCAAACAGCAAGATCCAGTGTCTTGAAAAGATGGAGCAGCCAGGCATTGATGCCACACGTGCCTGTAATCTTGGTATTTAGGAGGCAGGGAAATTCTAGGTCAATTTGAGCTGTGTAAGAAAAAGCTTTGTCAAAGAAGAAAAAAATGATGGAAGAAAGGAGAGAGGAAAGGAAGGAGGGTGGGAAGGGAGGGAGGAAGGAAGCACAGAAGGACGGAAGGAAAACTGAGCCCATAAAAGACTAAAAGTGAAATCTAATTACTTACCCACAAAGAGAAGGATAATGCTGTGCAATGAGAAACAATGCATTTAGGACCTTCATGCCAAAGTCCTGAAAGATTTTATATTCTGCCTCCTTGTGTTGCTATTTATTCTTGATTCACATCTCTTTGTTACCCAATGGCATTACCGTCCCACAAATCTTGTTCATAATGGGTGGTTAAGAAATTGCTCTCTGAGCTTGTGTCTCTAGCTGCATATGTAGCAGAAGATGGCCTAGTCGGCCATCACTGGGAAGAGAGGCCCCTTGGTCTTGCAAACTTTATATGACCCAGCACAGGCGAATGCCAGGGCCAAGAAGTGGGAGTGGGTGGGTAGGGGAGCAGGGGCGGGGGGAGGGTATAGGGAACTTTCGGAGTAGCATTTGAAATGTAAATAAAGAAAATATCTAATAAAAAAAAGTAATTGCTCTCTATTGATGAAAGTGATCATGCATATCAAAACGAGTACAAATTTCAAGAGAAAGAGCATCAGGCAGATTCATTGATTGAAATGTCCAGTAATCTTCTTGAGGCCACTACCTGGTTGAATTAACTAGTTTAATCAAGTGTAGCCTTTTGTGTCATTCATAGTCAGTGAAGCATCTGTTTTCTTCTTCACTTCTGCTGCAAGTGTGTAAGGTACATGTACATACTCACCCTTATCCTCCATTATCATCCCCTTTCTCCTTCCTTCCCCTCCCATTCGTCCCCTTGTTGCTTAGATAGTTTCACTTCTACATTCAAGCCATCTGTACACATGTGATTCTATGTGTCCATAAAGTCTGGGATGCATAAAGGAAAGAAAACATGCAACATTTGTCATTTCGGGACTGATATAATTCCCTTAGTATGATAATCTCTAGATAATCTCCTTTTTCCTGCAACTGACAAAACTACATTCTTTTTAATAATTGAAAGAAAAATCTCACTGTGCATATATACCCACAGTTCCTTTTGCCACTCCTCTGTTGATAGACGTCTTGGTTGATTCTGCAACTTGGCTATTATGGACAGTAGTACTGCAGTAAGTGCTGATGTTCAAGTGTCTCAGCAATATGTTGACTTGAAGTCTTTTGGATAAATATCCAGAAATGGTGTAGGTGGGCCACATGATAGTTCTAGTTTTGTTTTGGTTGGTTGGGTTTTTTTTTTCTTTTTTCTTTTTTGGTCCTTTTTTGTTTTTCTTGAGGAGGAGGGGGATCTCCATATTGATTATCATAGTGACTATGCTAGTTCACAATCCTGTCAGCTGTGGATAAAGATTGCCTTTTGCTGTTATTCTCCCTATTCTTTGCTGTATGTTTTCTTGAGCATGGCCATTCTGGCAGGGATCAGGTGGGATCCCATGCAGTTTTTATTTCTGTTGCTTGGTGGCTAACAAAGTTGAGCACCTTTTCATACTTTGACTGTTTATTTGCATTTCATTTTTTGATATCCATATGCTCATTCAATTAGCCCACTTATTGACTAAGTTGCTTGAGTTCTTGTTCTTTGTATCCTCTGGATGTTAATCCTATGCCAAATGTTTAGCTAACAAAGATTTCTCCCTGTTCTATGGATTGTCTTTGTTTCCTTTGCTGTGCAGAGCTGGTTCTTTTTGTTTGTTTGTTGGTTTGTTTTTTGTTTTAATTTCACAAATTCCTATTTATCAATTGTTGGCTCTATTTCTTAATCTACTGGATCTCTACTCAGAAACTTCTTTTTAATTTTTTTTTTAGTTCTTATTGCATGTATATAAGCTGCCTGTGTATCTTTATAGTATCTGCTTGCCTAGTGGCCACAGAAGCCAGAAGAGAGTGTTGAAACTGGAATTACAGGTGATTGTAAGGGGCCATGTGGGTGCTGGAAATCAAACCCAAGTCCTCTGGCAGAGCAGCCAGTCCTTTGAACAGCTCTGCCATCTCTCCAGACCAGAAAGTTCTTGACTACAGGGATGTCTTAAAATGAGTTCCCTCCTCTTTTTTTTTCTCTACCAGCTCTAAGTCCATCTCTTACATTAAGGTCTTTGGTCCATTTAGAATTGGTCTTTGCACAGTGTGCGACATGGAGATCTAGTTGCCTTCTGCTGCAAATTGGTATCTAGCTTTCCCAGAACCATCTGTGTAGAGGGTTTTTTTTAACCTCTCAAGTGTAATTTTTATATATTTGTCCACAACCAGGAGATTATAGTTATGTGGCTTTATTTCTGAGTTCTCCATTCTATTCTATTGGTTTCTGTCTGTTTTAGCAGAAAATATTTATAAAATGCTTTTATAGTGAATAAATCAATTGAGTACTTATATAAATAAATAATTAAAAAAAGAAAAGAGAAGTCAGACAGACAGACAGACAGACAGACAGACATGGAGAGACAGAACAGTGGATTGAATGGATCTCCTGCGTAAGTACAAAGCAATGACCTTTTTCATATTTCACAGCAGTCAGAACAGTACACTGGTTGTTATCCTCAGTTTCTCTTTGCCTTATTGTCTTGAGATAAGGCACTGAATTTGAAGCTTGCCATTCCAGCTTATCTGGCTGGCTAGGGAGTTCTTGGAACCTGCCTGCTTCTGTCTCTCAATTCTGCAGTTACGAGCATGCACAGCCATGCCTAAATTTTTACATAGGTGCTGGAGATCCAAACTCAGGTCCTCATGTTTGCAAAGCAAACACTCTTACCCACTGAGCCAGCTCTCCAGCATCTCAGACATAGTTGCATCCCCATTTACATAAACTAGATTTGCTAGCATATGCTTTGTTTAATTCTTGGCTTTTTAGTTGAAATTCCTTTTATACTTCAATCTGGAGAGCATCTATACTATAAGTTCTGTTGCTTTTCATCACAGTCACAGAGTATCCCTTGGCCTGAAAAGTCTACAGTATGATTCACATTTCTGTTATTATGGACATATGGATAATGTTCTAGTTAAGTTTGACTGTCAACTTGACACAGCCTAGAGTTATCTGAAAAGGGAGTTTTAATTGAGCATTTTTTTCAATTTTTATGAGATATTTTCTTCATTTACATTTCAAATGCTATCCCAAAAATACCCTATACCCCTCCCGCCCTGCTCCCCTACTCACCCACTCCCACTTCTTGGCCCTGGTGTTCCCCTGTACTGGGGCATATAAAGTTTGCAAGACCAAGGAGCCTCTCTTCCCAATGAAGGACGACTAGGTAATCTGCTATATATGCAACTAGAGACATGAGCTCTGGGGGTACTGGTTAGTTCATATTGTTGTTCCACCTATAGGGTTGCAGACCACTTCAGCTCCTTGGGTACTTTCTCTAGCTCCTCCATTGGGGGCCCTGCGTTCCATCCAATAGATGACTGTGAGCATTCACTTCTGTATTTGCCAGGCACCTGCATAACCTCACACGAGACAGCTATATCAG
>NC_034613.1:145315726-145318087 GCF_900095145.1 Mus pahari
TTGAATTTCTGGAGTCCAGTAGCTTCTTGAGCTCTTTGTATATATTGGATAATAATCCCCTATCAGATTTAGGATTGGTAAAAATCCTTTCCCAGTCTGTTGGTGGCCTTTTTGTCTTATTGACAGTATCTTTTGCCTTACAGAAGCTTTGTAATTTTACAAGGTCCCATTTGTCGATTCTTTTTTTTTTTTTAAAAAGATTTATTTATTTATTATATGTAAGTACACTGTAGCTGTCTTCAGACACCCCAGAAGAGGAAGTCAGATCTTGTTAAGGATGGTTGTGAGCCACCATGTGGTTGCTGGGATTTGAACTCTACACCTTTGAAAAAGAGGTCGGGTGCTCTTACCCGCTGAGCCATCTCACCAGCCCCCGTTTGTCATTTCTTGATCTTACAGCACAGGCCATTGCTTTTCTGTTCAGGAATTTTACCCCTGTGCCCATATATTCAAGGCTTTCCCCCACTTTCTCCTATATAAATTTTACTGTCTCTGGTTTTATGAGTTCTTTGATTGACTTAGACTTGAGCTTTGTACAATGAGATAAGAATGAATTAATTTGCATTCTTCTACATGATAACCTCCATCTGCGCCAGACTCATTTGTTGAAAATGCTGTCTTTTTTCCCCTGGATGGTTTTAGCTCCCTTGTCAAAGATCAAGTGATCATAGGTATGTGGGTTCATTTCTGGGTCTTCAATTCTATTCCATTGATCTACATGTCTGTTGCTATACCAGTACCATGCAGTTGTTTTTGTTTTTTTAATCACAACTGCTCTGCAGTACAGCTTAAGGTCAGGCATGGTGATTCCACCAGAGGATCTTTTATCATTGAGAAGAGTTTTTGGTATCCAAGGTTTTTTTGTTATTCCAGATGAATTTGCAAATTTCCCTTTCTAACTCAGTGAAGAATTGACTTGAAATTTTGATGGGGATTGCATTGAATCTGTAGATTGTTTTTGGCAGGGTAGCCATTTTGACTATATTAACCCTGCCAATCCATGAGCATGTGAGATCTTTCCATCTTCTGAGATCTTCAATTTCTTTCTTCAGAGACTTGAAGTTCTTATACGGATCTTTCACTTCCTTAAGTTAGGGTCACACCAAGATATTTTATATTATTTGTGACTATTGTGAAGGGTGTTGTCTCACTAACTTCTTTCTCAACCTGTTTATCCTTTGTGTAGAGAAAGGTCACTGATTTGTTTGAGTTAATTTTATATCTAGCTACTGCACTGAAGCTGTTTATTAGGTTTAGGAGTTCTGTGGTATAATTTTTAGGGTAACTTATATATACTATCATATCATCTGCAAATAGTGATAATTTGACTTCTTTCTTTCCAATTTGGATCCCCTTGATCTTCTTTTGTTGCCGAATTGCTCTGGTTAGGACTTCAAGTACTATATTGAATAGGTAGGGAGAAAGTGGGCAGCCTTGTTTAGTCCCTGATTTTAGTGGGATTGCTTCCAGCTTCTCTCCATTTAGTTTGATGTTGGCTACTAGTTTGCTGTATATTGCTTTTATTATGTTTAGTTATGGGCCTTGAAGTCCTGATCTTTCCATGACTTTTATCATGAAGGGATGTTGGATTTTGTCAAATGCTTTCTCAGCATCTAACGAGATGATCATGTGATTTTTGTCTTTGAGTTTGTTTATATAGTGGATTACGTTGATAGATTTCCATATATTATACCATCCCTGCATCCCTGGGATGAAGCCTACTTGGTCAAGATGGATGATCGTTTTGATGTGTTCTTGGATTGGTTTGGGGGGATTTTGTTGAGTATTTTTGCATCGATATTCATAAGGGAAATTGGTCTTAAGTTCTCTTGCTTTGTTGGATCTTTGTGTGATTTAGGTATCAGAGTAATTGTTGTTTCATAGAACGAATTAGGTAGAGTACCTTCTGTTTCTATTTTGTGGAATAGTTTGAGGAGAGTTGAAATTAGGTCTTCTTTTAAGGTCTGATAGAACTCTGCAGTAAACCCATCTGGTCCTGGGCTTTCTTTGGTTGGGACAATACTGATGACTGCTTCTATTTCCTTAGGGGAAATGGGACTGTTTAGATTGTTAATCTGATCCTGATTGAACTTTGATACTTGGAATCTCTCTAGGAAATTGTCCATTTCATTCAAGTTTTCCAGTTTTGTTGAGTATAGCCTTTTGTTGTAGGATCTGATGATATTTTGGATTTCCTCAGGTTCTGTTGATGTCTCCTTTTTCATTTCTGATTTTGTTAATTAGGATACTGTCCCTGTGCCCTCTAGTTAATCTATCTTGTTGATTTTCTCAAAGAACCAGCTCCTGGTTTGGTTGATTCTTTGAATAGTTCTTTTTGTTTCCACTTGGTTGATTTCAGCC
>NC_034613.1:145318657-145322917 GCF_900095145.1 Mus pahari
CATTGATGAGAGTGGGGTGTTGAAGTCTCCCACTATTATTGTGTGAGGTGCAATGTGTGCTTTGAGCTTTACTAAAGTTTCTTTAATGAATGTGGCTGCCCTTGCATTTGGAGCATAGATATTCAGAATTGAGAGTTCATCTTGGTAGATTTTACCTTTGATGAGTATGAAGTGTAATTGAGCATTTCTTAGATAGATTGCCTCATGAATATGTCTGTGGTGCATTGCCTTCAGTGTTATTTGATGTTGGTGGTATCAGAACCCTGTTAGCAGCACTCTTTCCTGGGTGGGTGTTTCTGGACTATAGAAGAAAGCTAAGCATGAGCATCAGAGCAGCAAGCAGCATTCTTCCAGGGTTTCTGCTTCAGATTGATGCTTGAGTTCTTGCTCTGTCCTCCTTCGAGGATAGATTGTGACCTGGAAATTTAAGCCAAATAAACCTTTTCCTCCCACAACCTGATAGTGGTCCTAACATTGTATCACAGCAATAGAAAAGAAACTAGAGCATAGTTTTTTATTGTTGGCATCGCGAACCACTTAGTACAGTTCTCACATGACTTTTCCTGGGGAGCTATGCATTAAAGTCTAGCCACACCATACAGGGCACTGATGACAGACCAAAGCAACCACTGAACCAAAGGCTACCCAGGTGAAAGAATGAATGTAACTGGGGTTGCTTATAGAAACACGGATGAAGGGTTTCTTACTGGAGCACAAGCAACTTATGAACAGCTATACCACTGAAGAAGTGTCCCTCTGTCTCCAACAATTGTTAATAATTTCTAGATCATTGAGGAGGGGAGGATCTTGTGTAGCCCATTAACACCCTCCCTGATGAGTGAATGTGAATGGACTGTTCTCTGAGAATGTCATGTGGATTCTCACATCTGCTCTGATTTCAAGACAGCAGCAGACATGCCATACCTGGAAGACAGAGCTCACAACAGCACAAAAATTCTAGGCATGGGGAAAGTCTTCTGTAGCATGGGTTGGTGTTCCTAGTTTGAGTGATGGGTTCTATATCATTGGCCAAATATTCTGCAGTGGAGTTAACTCAAGAGAAGTCATTGGATTGACAAGGGAGAGATCTATGTTTGTGAATATAGGCTTCTTGCTCTTTAGAAGGCTTCATGTTTTCTCTTCTAAGTCTCTTTCCTTGTATATGTAGACACAACACAGTTACGAAACAGCCCCCAGTTAGGAAACATTTAGTGCAGAATTGCCTAAATTAAGCAAATTGAGACATACTTCTATATAAAAAGTATGTTGCTTATCTGAAGTTCCCATTTAATTGGATAGCCTACATTTTGTCTGTCTGTGCTATTTGAGGGTTATATTTTAATCTAGACATTAAAACCTTGATGGACTCAGAGTCAAGTGTTTAAAATGGGAAGGAAAGTCATAATTGAACCATACCCAGAGTGGTAACTGAACAAAGTTATGTCTAGGGACAAAGCCCTAGGTCTGAGTGACTCCCAGTTTTTGTACTTGGTCCAGAAGTGAACACCAATGTAGTTCAGAAAAATATACCTGAAGCCTGTTATAGTAATGTATGACTATCATCACTGAGCCCAGGCCAAGGCAGGAACATTGTGAGTTCAAGGCTAGTCTGGGCTACAGTGTAAGATATTTCAAAAGTATGAGAGTGATAGGAAGGAAATAAAAAAAGGAAAGGCAAGGAAGGAGTGAGGCAGGGAGGGAGAGAGAAGAGAAGAGAAGAGAAGAGAAGAGAGAGAGAGAGAGAGAGAGAGAGAGAGAGAGAGAGAGAGAGAGAGAGAGACTTTAGAGAGACTATACCTATGAATTTTCATCACCATGTACGCCTAAGCAAGACCCAAACAACCATGATCCAAACAACGATGATGACATCAATATGAAAAGGGAAAATTTGTAAAGTCTCTGCCCTTTAAGTAACAGGGGGAATGTGAAGAGTGGGAAAAATAGTCTTCCCTAGGGAAGAACCTCCAATTGGCTATGCAAGCTCTGTGATTATATACATACAAGGTAACATTGTACAGACTGAGCAGTTTGTATCTATGTATTTAGGTATGTATGTAACAATTTTACATAAAGGAGCTATGCATCTGAGACAAAACAAGAGGGGCTTCATCAGAGGAATCGATGGAAGAAAGGAGGAAATACAGTGTCCTTAAAAATTATTTAGAAATTAAAGAGCTACCATGATACATGCTTTCTTAAAGCTGAAGAAATTATTTACTGATGGCCAACTACATAAACTTGGTAATTGAATCGCTCAAGTGGATACAATGAATAGAAGACCTTGTTCTTTCCCTCCCTCCCTCCCCCCCTCTCCCTCACACACACATTCTCTGTCACACACACACACACACACACACACACACACACACACACACACACACACACAGCCCTTGCCTGATTTGGGAGGACCTGTGAGAAACAGGTACCATTTTTTTAATGACTCCTGTTCCTGTAATTGTTTTTGCTCTCTGGTGATATTAGCCAGAAGATGTTCGATGACAAACATTAGACCTGGGCATGGTAATTTTCTCCTCTAATTCCAACATAAGCCATCCTGATCCACAATATGAGGCTCTCACTCAACAACATACAGGCAAGCACACACACAAACACACACACACACACACACACACACACACCACACCACATCACATCACATTGTTTTCATAACAGTTCCAGAGTTTTGACCTCATTAGTTAGATATACCTTAGGACATTTAAAACATAATAATCTCCTAGATGAAATATTTGCAGATACCTTGAGCATGCTCTTTGCAAATGGGATATGAAAGAGGAATACAAACTACCCAAGTCTTCATGTATGGTGTATTTCTTTTAGATTTGTAAAGCTCCAGTGTCCTAATTAATTTTGTCTTTTGTTTGCTATGGCTCCTTTAAACTGCAATATGAAGTACCCTGATGTTTAGTTCTTCAGTTAAGTTTCGTTTTACTAAGAAATGAAAGTGCTGTGAAGACGACTGTGGCAGGACATGCAAATTAATGTGACACACATCTTCTTTAGGACTGAAGGCTAGTCCTAAATACAAACTGGAGTTCACCAAATGAGTCTGAAGGCACAGATGTTTGGAAAGAAGGCCCCTGATACAAATCATAGAGTAGCTAGCTGATTTGGTTTCAAAGAAAGGAAAGGCTATTTTGGGATGAAATGACAATAGGTGAAACTTAGCTGTTTCTTGAAAATGCACATATTAAAGAAAATCAGGGTTTAGGGCCAAGTTACAGTGACAGGGCAATTGCCTAACATGAATATGAATGTGGATTTGATCCATTGGGACCACAATCCTAAAAGTGAGAACTTAATCTTATTCAATCAGAAGAAGTCAATACATTTCCAATTAAGCCAAGCGGCTTTGCTAATCTTTAACCAGCCAAAAATTTTCATTCCTTTATTTTTGCATTTATCCTACAGAACTTTTGTCTCCTCTTTGTGTTCCTTCTGTAGAGTTCCTGAGTCACTCTGGCTTGGAGCTTCTGAGGTATAAAATCTTGTTTATTGGACTCAACCCTTTGAAAACTGTCATGCTTCAGTTTGCCTTTCAAGCACTGTCACCATCCTGTTGACACATCCATGAAATCAGAGGCACCATCACCCATTTAAATGTAAGCACAGAAGAGCTGGGAGGCAGTAGCTATTAACCCTCTTTTGCCCAGAAGGAAGCTAATCCTTAGAGAAAAATAGATCTATCAATAAGCCAGACTCACAACAGCTCACTACTGTTCATATATCCAGCTCCAGGGGATCTGATGCATTCTTCTGGTCTCCAAGGCCACCAGGCAGTCAGTTGATGCCATACATACATGAAGACACACACATACCCATAAACTTTGTCTTATTTACTATTATTGTTGTTGCTTGGAGATGGGGTCTTTTTATGTAGCCTTGGCTGTCTTGGAACATGCTATATAGAAACTTTTTTTTTCTTCTTAATATTTCACAGATTATAAATGTTGTTATTAACATTTTTTAAGACAGGGTTTCATGTGGCCCAGGCATACCTGAAATTTACTATGTAACCAATAATGGCCTTGAACTTCTTTTTTTCTTACATTTCTTTTTATTATTATTATTATTATTATTATTATTATTATTATTTTCTTTATTTACATTTCAAATGCTATCCCGAAAATTCCCTATAACCCCTCCCCGCCCCTGCTCCCCTACCCACCCACTCCCACTACTTGGCCCTGGCCTTCCCCTGTGCTGGGTCATATAAAGTTTACAAGACCAAGGGGCCTCTCT
>NC_034613.1:145323467-145336413 GCF_900095145.1 Mus pahari
GTAGACCAGGCTAGCCTCGAACTCAGAAATCCGCCTGCCTCTGCCTCCCAAGTGCTGGGATTAAAGGCGTGCGCCACCACGCCCAGCTGGCAGGAGCTTTTCAAACCTCAATGTTTACCACCAGTGATACACTTCCTCCAACTAAGCCATACCTCTTCTCCCTTCTCTAACAGTTGCACCAACTGGGGACCAAGCACTCAAATATATAAGCCTATGGGAGCCATTCTCATTAAAACCACCACCATTGCCTACTATTGAGCCTTGCAAACATAGGAAGACAGTTTAGTACACTCAGATTCCCATTTTGCTTTCAGACAGGCACACACACACACACACACACACACACACACACACACACACACACCTTGTAATTGTGCACCTGACAGCCTGGTTCCTTCACCAGTATCCTCAATGCATACAGATCCTCCTCCAAACAATATACTTAGCAACTTTAGAATAACCTCCACCTTCCATCTATACCAGCTACATGTATTTTTCATATCTAAACAATAGTCCTGGGAGCCCATAACTTCCCACCTTAAAAGAAAGGGAACTATGGCAATCAATTGTCCCAGGTTTCCCAGCATTGAAGGGTTTCCAGAGATATCAGACTTACACTTCAAAGTCCCAGACAAACCAAAATGAGTTGGCCACTCATTAGAGGAAGACAGAGAAGCAACTTTCTATCATCCCTTATTGGAACCACTGTCTTCAGTGGGTGCAACTATTTCAAGTAAACATAGAATGATAAAATTGCTGGGGCACTGGTAATGATCTTCCCTTACATGAGTTTTGCACAGACATTTAAAGTCTCAGAGGAGTAGACATTAGTCATGAGGTCACATGTCAGGTCCAGACTCCAATTTGCCACATTCCCACTTGAGGGCACTTCTCACAGCTTTCCTTCTTCAGACAGTTTCATTTCCCATCTTATCAAACGTTTAAACTGTAAAATTAGTTCAGCTGATTTATCTTTTGGCCACAGAGCTCAACTGGGCATCCCTTTCAATTGTATTTCTCATAGGATGGTGACAAAAACCTGGAGCACAACCAGCTTAGCTTGTACAAGGCCTTGGAGGAGCAGGATCTCCATGGTCACAAGTTCATCCCTACCTGCCATTTCTGCAGCCCACTGGGAGTGTTTCCCACATGCAGCTACTTGTTATTGCCTCAGCGCTACCTTTGGCTCAGACAGGTATATGAGAAGACCATGTACTTACTCCTACAGTTGTGGGCAAGGAAGTTATATCCCATTTTAGGTTAAACACCCACAAAATTAATGACTGCCTCTCTTCCTGTCTTTCACGCATTTGAAGATATAGTTACAATGGCTGCTGTAAAATGTAAAGTTAGGACATAATCTGATCATTTGTGTGAGATTGAGTGTCCTGCTGTCACTGATTTATCCCTTTAAGACAGGTTCTCTTACTGAAACTGGAGCTAGGCTGGCAGCCAGCAAAGCCCTATCACCTTCCTGTAGCTACTCCTCAGAGTGCTGGAGTGGCCACATCTGGCTTCTTATAAACAAGCTAGGAATTTGACCTTGGGCCCTCGTACCTGCATATCAAGCAATCTTAAGTGCTGAGTCATCTCCCTAGACCCACAAGGTCTACAAGCTGATTAGTTCTAAGTAGTTTGTTGACTTATACACATGATTTAGATAAAGGATATGGTCATGTTTCTACTCCAAGCCCCCATCTACATTGACCACCCTCCTTCAAACACACCATGAACTACAGTCTGTGCTGGAAAATAGATATTGCATTCTGGACAATTCTATGGCAAATTACCACCTCTAGCAGTGGTACCTACCTTCACTAAGCCCTGACTGAGCTCCTGACTAGATTCAATGCTCCAAATTCCTCAGCCTTCAACTATCTGTACCCCATTTGGCCTGATGCTTGGAGTTCATGGGTGGATTAGAGGGGACTTCTATGAGGAATGAAACACTTCCAAGATGGGGCAGCATTCTTGGGTACCACTGTAAAGCTGGTATGTTGTTTTCTCCTTTCTTTTGCAGTACATCTCCTTTCGAGTAACCTTACAGTGTTCTTTCTTCACAGACCTGGTGGCAGCTCTTTATACTGCATAGTAGTTTTGTTTGCTTGTTTTCTGAGACAGCAACCCATGTTTGTAGCCTACGCTGTCCTGGAGCTCACTATGTAGACCAATCTGGCCTTGAGATCCGTCTGCCTTCACCTCTTGAGTACTGGGAGTCAAGGCATGTGACCCCATGCCTGGCTGTCTGGTGATTTGTAAGGTCTTTGGGTGTCACTTTCACTCAAGCATTTCCCATACATACAAGAAAATAACTGTGTATCTTGTCCTGAGGCTAGAGAACTGGCACAGTCTATAAGGCACATGCTGCACAGAAGCATGAGGACCTGAGTTTGTGCCCCCAGAACCCATGTAAAAAAACAGCGTGGTAGCAGTTTGTCTGTTAATCTGAGTACTGGAGACAGAAGATGTCTAGAGCTCACTGGCCAGCTAGTAGAGTCAAATTAGTGAGCTCCAGGTTCAGGGAGAGATGCTGTCAGATAAATAAATAGTTAAATGAATAAATGAATGAAGAAAGGAAGGGAAGGGAAGGGAAGGGAAGGGAAGGGAAGGGAAGGGAGAATTGAGGAAGAAACCCAATCCCAACTTTACCTCTGGCATTCACATCCATGCTCACACATGAACATGTACACACACACACACACACACACACACAGAGACAGATGGGCAGACACATTCACACAACAGAGACACGCAATTATTTTGTTCCCACAAGCAAAATTTAAAGTATCACAGAACAGGGGGTGAGGCGGTATGTTCTAAAAGGACAGAAACACTATTGGGCATCCTTTAAAACAAAGCAAATGGATAATAACTTCTATGCAGTCTGCACTTAAGTTTGGACTGTTCCAAGAGATGGATAGTGAGTTTCTCTAGTTTTTAGAGAATTATATGTATAATATACTATAGTGATGTATAATACACTGTAGCAATGTATGGATATATGGGTGTGTGGAGGTGGGCATTTGTATGCCACATTTCCATGTGGTGGTCAGAAGACAACTCTCTCCTTCCACCATGTGGGTTCCAGGGACTGAACTCAGGTCAGCTTGGTGGCAGGTACCATCTCCTGACTCCTGGTCTTTAATTTGAAAGATAATCTCTAGAATGATCGATTTGTATGTGTTTGGTGGAACATCGATGATGCCTTGTGAGAGAAGACAGCAAATAAGCCCTTCACAAAGAAAAAGGCTTCAAAATGGTGAAGAGGACATTTTAATTATTTCTGGCTTTCCTTTCCTTTTGCAAACTGGATTGTTAACATATAGTAATGAACATTCTCAGGCACTTCACCAGCAGATCATTTCATCAAAAACAGAATTCTAAAATGATGACATGGGAACTATGAAAGAAAGTAGTCAGCATTTTATTGAAATGTCTTAGTAAACGGCACCGGATCTCAAAATTCTCTAGTCTCTAAAACCAGGGCAAGCGCTGCAAGGAATGTCCTGAATTTAGTCGACGTTCTATCTAACAAAGGAAAGTTAGCATATGAACATCTATCAGTTGACTAATAAAATTATGTGGAGGATAAGCAACTAGTTCCTGGCTCCCCTTTTTGGCTAGATATGCCTAACATGCTCTTCTTTCATAGAGTTGGACAGAGCTGATCTATTTGGTGATTTGCATTATGTTTCTTTACCACGAGCAGCAAGGAACAAGAAAGTTCTGAATTAAAGCTGCTCATGAGACAGCCTTCGTCATTTTAGCCAAACCGAAACCATCAATATTTAAAAATCATATTTCCACTCTATAAGGCCCAGTCCAGTCTAATTAGTTCACAAATGTATTCAGAGGTACTTTAAATACTAACTCAGGCCAAGTCAGGACAGAAATCATTGGTTCTCAAATTCAGAGGACAGCCAGGTAGATTTTTATGACAGGGTTTTAAAACTGAAGATTATTATTTTAAGATCCATGGTACAATTAATCTTTAAATATCTTAGATAAAATGATTACCAACTGGCTTTTGTCATGCTAATGCTTTGGGACATGTGTACACATACATTCATACACACACACACACACACACACACACACACACACACACACACACACTGAGCTATCTCCATGTGGGTATGCACAAGAATGTCTTCAGCACAGCCATAAAAACCAAGAAATTAAGACATCGCACATTTATCAGAAATAACAGCTGCGTTGTCTCAAACAAGTTTTGACACATGTCTAACCAAGCCTGTACAGACAGACTGTACCACAGAGCTGAGCATCCCAGGTGATAGGGACCACTTTCTTCAGAACAGTTACAAATAAGGTATTATCAAAATGCCAGTTTCTGTAGGAACATAAATTATACTTTGTAACATTGATTTGACTTCTGCTCCTCTGATGTTCAAGAGTGCTGGTTGAGTGTGCTACTCAGATGAATAGAAATTTTCTGCCTGCAGAATTTAGGGCCGGGAATTTAGCTACAATACTCAGCAAGGGGGAATCTTTTTTAAAGCATTCCTAAGCTTTAGGTACACAGGCAAATCCTCTTCTTTGTGAGAAGGAAAATGATAGGTTGTCCACTTTTAATGATGCTATAAAGGACTGCCTTTTGTTTGTGTTTTATGACACACAGTCTCAGCTCTACAGGCCAAGCTGAGCTGGAACTCACTGTGTAGCCTAGGCTGTCCTTAAACTTGTGGTACTCTTCCTGCGTAAGTTTTAAAATGCTGGGATTACGGGCATGGACCTCCACACTTCACTAAAAGATCATTTTATCAAGAATGCCACCCACAATGAGATTCTTCTTCACGACGCTTTTTGAACCATTTCTTTGAAGTTTATTTTAATAGAACAGCTATTTACTTTCGCATCCACTGTTTTGCAGCCCTCTATCTACATTTTAGCAACTTTAGAGATGCTAACTAGTCATTAGAGATGGAGTACTTCTCATGACATAGGGCCAAAGAACATTTAACTCAAGCTCATTAAGCACTGTTTGAATAAGTGTATTTGGTGGCATTCTTAAATCCTCCCCATTTTATGTATGTGAAAAAATAAAATAATAATCAACCTAAAATTTGTAAGGGGATTTCAAGGAGTCTTTCTATTGGTGGACATCTACAACAAGAAACTATTGGGGAATATGGAAAGTAAAGGCTATTGCTAGCGTCTGAGAATAAGATGATAAGACATGAGCTGCATTCGAAAGAGAAATTCTCCTGGGATAGACAAAGTTGTACATCAACATGGCCACAAACTCATTGACTACAGCCTGAAATGGTAGTCAAATCACAGTGATCACTGATCATAATTTGGAAGTTTTAGGTAAGTTGTCATTTATGACATATCTTTGAAGTGGCAATTAAAAAATGATATAGCCTTATACTGTCTTTAATATGTCTAATATCTATTAAGAAAAGTCAGTACATCAGTGGCTATCTTAGGCACAATAAAATTCAGTCCTGATAAAGGGCAATAAAATAAAACCAGTTATCATAAAGAAAAAAAAAACCACAAAATGTCAAAATTCACAATAGTATAAATTTTCCAAGGTTCTCTCTGAAGTAAAGGTTATTGAGGATTTTTCCCCCAACTATCCACAGGCATTATTATATATTTACACAGAAGGTTTTCATTTGAAATCACCTTTGGCAACCTCAAAATATATGTACGACAAATTTCCACAATGGCATTTTAGGCTTAAAAGTTGTTGCTTCAACGTACTAAAAAAGAACTAGGGAAAAGATCAGTTCTCATTGATACCAGTTCATTTAACAACCAGATAGCCACCACCTTCCTCTGCCCTCCCCCGGAACTGGAGAAAGTAGTAGTCTTGAGCTTTAGAAGGAGAGACAGAGGACTCTCAGAGTATACATAGATCGGATGCTTTTGCCAGTGATCATTCTAGAATTGCTGAGTCCTAATGCTACAACAGCAGGCAGACAAAGACAGTAAGAAGTCAGAGGAGGCTTGCTCCACCTTCAATATTCCAATCCAGACTACAGTGGGACGTGGCTGAACAGATAGGACACGGATTCCCCATTGTGGGTTCTTCGAATGGCCTCAGCCAGGATCATTGAAATGTCAATCACCTGAATAACACAGGAAAACACCAAAGACAGGAGTCAGTTGTAGTTCTTTAAAAGCTGAAAAGCCAGAATGGATATGGTATGTTTTTGTCAAACCTCCTTCAGTCATTTCTTTGGGGAATGACAAACAACTGTGGATTTTAGCCAGCTGAGCCAACTATCGGTTCTTGGGAATATTTTCAGCGTGGACACTCAGGGATTCTGCTACCTACAGATGGTCCCTTCTCAGGACATTGGTTGTTTAAAACTTAGTTTACTTATTCATTTGCAGAGGTTTTACTCTAGAAAATATAGCAAATCTGTTTTTTTTATGTTATAACTTGCATTTTTATTTCTTAAGTTTTTACTATAATCCCAGCATCCATTTATAAAACACGGCAATATTTTTCATAGAATATAAAGCAAATCTTATACAGCCAGTTGCCCTGCCCCCACTCCACTTTCAGGAGACTATTTACCTAGGGATAGAGTTGTTGGCCTATACAGTAAGTCTATGTTCAACTTGGTTTCTCACTCTTGGTCATGCTAAGCAAGTGCTACATCAAGCTATTTCCTTACTTCTCTTATTGTTTTATTGTGATTTTATTCATTTGCCATTTCTTTTCTTTCTCTCAGTCTACCATTGGTCCCCGTGGCTATTTCATTTTGTTTGTTTGCGAGACAAGATTCTGTGTAGGTCGGGCTGCTCTCATGATACTCCTGCCTCTACCTTTCAAGTCCCACCCTACATAGGCCATTTTCTGTTTCCTTTTGACATTATTTTTTAAAGAGACAATGCCTCATCCCTTCTAGGAGGACTTTGGGATGACTTGGAGTGCTTGACCTTCCTATAGCCACCTCCTTGAGTACAGGGATTATAGGTGTGCATCACCACAACTACTTTCTTTGGTGCTGAGACTGGAACACCCTGACCCATGCTATGCAATTGCTCTACCAACAGCATTCCATCCCAGCCTCCTGTCCTCTCCATTTCCTTCCATCCTGCCTGCCTGCCTGCCTTCCCTCATTTTTTTTTTCATTTGCTATATTTGGCCTTTCGGAGGGATCTAATATGACTGATATTACATTAGGATGAGAAACTTTGGTCTCTGCTAGCATCTGCCTTAGCAAACAGAAGGCTGGATAATATTGAAGAGTCTGAAGCAGGTGCCTTGATGCATGGATCTGACTGGGGTATAGACAGTACCTGAATTTTGGAGCAGTGTTTCATTTTGTCCTCTTGTGGAATTGTGTTGGTGACAACAACAGCTTCAAAGGCAGCATTATTTATTCTGGAAATAGCTGGCCCAGAGAAGATTCCATGGGTAAGGATAGCATAAACTTTGGTGGCACCAGCTGAGAGTAACCTGCACAATAAAAGACAAAAAGTTACTAGATGTAGTGTACACTTGTAACCCTAGCACTAGGAAGGCCAAGACAGGAAGACAAAACAAGCCAGAGCTACTAAACAAGGTCCCATCTCAAAAGAATTAGGTGTCCACAAATATTTAAATATTCTTGAAATATTCTACCTTGTCTCAATATTACAAGTGAAAAGTGTGCCCTATAAAAGAAAGGATGGGACAAAATCCATCTGCATTTATTATCCCAAACTACAATCTTTTAAATGTATGTGTTAGCATAATGCTTTGTATTCAATTAAATTAAAGATTATCAACCCTGACACTTATATTTACATAATTATTTTTTTTGGTCCATTGTAAGGAAAATTTAGCAGCATCCTTGGTCCACACACTAGCAACACTCCCATGTCCTTAAATGTGACAACCAATGATGTCTTTAGAGATTGTCAAATACTATCCAGGGTACCAACTGTTCCATGTTGAGAACCACTGATTTCAACCAATAGTGCTAAAACATATGATAAGCAATCAAGTCAGAATATTACCAGTGAGACAGCGAGAGCACCTCAACGAGGATTCCACAGCCAAGTTTGGTCAAGGGAGTGGGAGAGTCTCCTAGCCTTCCAAGTACTGCTTTATAGCCACATGAGCTATGAGGCTAGCCCAAAAGTTGAGCTGAAGGAAGCAAGGGTGGAACAAACAAACATCCTGTCTTTGTCTTTCTGGGTCTGATTTCTAGGGAAGCACTTTCAAAAATTACCTGAAAGTCCAACCTGGAAAATAAAAATAGACCAAGGACTTTTGGGAGTGGTGGTGTTTGTCTCCTTTGGCCTAAAACATCACTGTCAATTCATCAGCAATAATTAAGAAAAACAGGCTAAATTTCAAATAATGGATGCTTAGTGGGTAAGTATGGTTGACAATCTGAGCTCAATCCTTGTGATTCATAGTGGAAGGGGGGAATTAACTCATCAAAGTCATCCTCTGACTCCCAGCATTGTACCATAGCATATATACCTTCCCAATGCATATATATGCATACACATACACGCACACACATACACATATACGCACAACAAATAAAATTCTAAAAGGATGTTTTTCTTTCCTAAGGAGATGTTTTCTTGTCTTTCTGAGCAACCCCACGTACTTATCTGCAGCATGGCAGATGGTACCACATGTGTCGGCCATGTCGTCCACCAGGATGGCCACACGGTCCTTCACATCACCCACAAGAACCATCCGGTCCACTTCATTTGCTTTCTTTCTCTCTTTGTGAATCAAAGCAAATTCCACATTCAGTCTGTCTGCAATTGATGTAACCCTGTGGAAAGAAGCAAGGGAACATCTAAGAATGTATTGCTGGGCACCAGGCTGAGGAAATAGCTCAATGGGAAATGCTTGCCTTAGAAGAACAAGGACCCAAGTTCAATCCCTAGAACTCATGTTTAAAAAGCTGGGAATGATAGTAGATGCTATAATCCTAGAACTGGGGAATCAGAAACAGGCAGATCCCTGGGTCTTGCTGGCAAGCCATGCTAGCCTACTTAGTGAACTCCGGGCAGGTCCTCGCTTAGAAACTCTGTCACAGACTTTCCATGAACATATATGAGTCCCCGAGTTCCATCCCTAGCACTGAAAACAAAAATAAAATCTGTTTTTGGAAATCATATTTTAAGAATTCAGCAAGCAATCACATTCTATCTTGACTGTGAAAAGGATTGGGCCACACTTCTCACACCAGGCATAGCTGAGACCCTACACCACACAATCTTCATGGAAAAACAGACTAATGAACTCTGCCTCTATAGCAGCTTGCCACATATGCCAGGGCACCCTAGCAGCTAGGTAAGACTGCTGGTTAAGAAACTGATACTGAATTTGTCACGATTTGGGAGTTCATTTAAAACTCACAGGAACAACTTAACACAAGATGCTTAGAACTTAGATATTTTCTTGGTTTCTGGAACCAAGTTAGGGACAAACGCCTTTGTTAGCACATCTAGGCAATCTGCAGCTTTGTGAGAAGGGGCATTATTGAACCCTAATGAGATTCTGTCAAGATGTACTCAACCTGAACGTCTATAGACTGCATGTAGCCAAGGACAACTATGAATCCCGCCCAACACAAAATTGTAAACTTACTCAGAACATGAAGGTTTTATTTTTTTAAGTTTATTTTTGTTTTATATGCATATATATATATAAATGTATTGCCTGGTGTACCATGTGTGTACAGTGTCCATGGAATCTAGAAAAGAGTGTTGGATCTCCTGGGAACACTTACAGATGGCTGTGAGTTACCATGTAGGGGCTGGGAATCAAACCTGGGTCCTCTGGAAAAGGAACCAGTGTTCTTAACTTCTAAGCCATCTCTCAAGTCAAGGTTTTTTTTTTTTTTTTTAAGACAGGGTTTCTCTGTGTAGCCCTGGCTGTCCTGGAGTTCATTCTGTAGACCAGGCTGTCCTCGAACTCAGAGATCTGCCTGCTTCTGCCTCCCAAGTGCTGGGATTAAAGGCATGTGCCCCCACTGCGTGACTCAAGTCAAGTTTTAAAATAACAAATGAAGTTGGGAAGGAAAAGTGTGTGTGGAGGGAGACAGGAGCAAAACTGGAGGTGAGAGAGGGGAGTGAGGATTTGAGGAAGACACATTATACACATGTATGACATTACTAAACAACATAAAAAAATGAGATTTAAAAATAAACCTCAGTTGCATGGTTCTCAACTGAAAACTTTCCACATGACAACAGAGTGTTACAATGTCAGAAGTTGGCTGCCTGAATCTAGTTCCTCTGCCATCCAGTGTGACTGTTCATTGTTTCCGACCCAGGAGAACCCGAGTATGCATGTGAGAGAACAGGAAGTCAGGGTAGGGAGAGAGCCCACAGCATCTTGGGTTTGTCTGAGAAAAATACACTCTGATGATGAAACCTCTTTCGAAATAGTGCACCAGTACAATGTGGCATTAAGGGTTTCCCTGTTTTAATTTTTAAAATAAATATCAATCACAGTATAATTCAGGTTTAAAAAAAATGGAGGGACTAACACAAATACATCACAATGTAGAAGCAGTGCATGGCCTATTCATATAGGCCTATTCATCATGCTGTCCACGGATGACAACCAAAAAAGGATTATGTGATTCCATCAGGACAAAGGTAGTAGACAACTGTCTGAGAAAACTCACTTTTTGTGACTGAGGGGGCAACATGACATACATAATGTTAGTATTCCACTCAGGGTAACATGTCTGAAGTCTGAAGACTTTCAACATGACTAGTAGTTTTGAAAATTATAGTAAAATGTATATAGCATATGTATTTTTACAGCATTAAGTGTATTCACAATGATACACAGCTATTAACCTCTGTCTAGTTCCAAAATATGTCACAAAAGCAAAAGGAAACCCCATATCTATTAATTGTGTGGCTACGCATTTTGGCATATGCATAGATGAGCCTCTTTCTTCAAATCTTCTGAGCATTAATCTCGGAGACGAATTGCTAGAACATATGGAACTTCATACACCTTATTCGGTCATAATTCTCACAGCCTCAATACCTTTTACCCAATATGACCAAATGTGTAGCTGTCAGATAAGCATGTGGAGTGTCCTGGTCTACCGTGCTCCGCTGTATCACTTTGAGATAGAGCATAGAGTTGGCCATTTTGGTTAGGTTGGCTGGCTCACAGCTTCCTAAGATCTGCCTGTTTCTGCTTCCTAGTCCTGGGATTACAGATAAATGCAGTCATGTCCAATTTTTACATAGGTGCTAGGGATCTGAATTCAAGTCTTGATCACATTTGAGGCTGTAATTTTGGCCTTCTGGGAGATTAGGCACCTTGACTATCCTTCCCAATAGAAAGAAACACAGAGGTAGATAATGCAGAAATTTGAGGAAACTATCATCACAAATGTACCCAGAAGTTGAAATGATTACACACACATGGGCACACAGGTGCCCACCAATGCCAGAATTGGACATCTGATTCCCCTGGAACTGGAAGTTATAGGTGGTTTTGAGCTGCCTGACATGGGTACCAGGAATCCAGCTCTGGTCTTCTACTAGGTAAGAATAGAAAGAGCCATCTCTCTAGCCCTTTAATAATCTTGAACTTGTGCTTTGCTGCTGGGACTGCCGGAGGGTGGTGGTAGTAAGGGAGTAAAACCTGGGACTAAGTTGAAAACAAGAGTCTAACAGGAAAGCCCTGTGCAACAGAGAGATTCACACATTTTCCCTCCAGAGTAACAAGCAATGCAATTGCACCCTGTTACCACTGTGGGGACACAAGGGCATTTACCTTGTCTCGTTTCTGATTCTGGGTGAAGGTCAGATGTTTTTAGAACATTCTAAACCACATTTCAGGTCCTCTGATGGCTGCTTATTTCAGTTCCCATTATGTACGGGATGAAAACCCACAAGCAGAGAGTTGAATCTAAAAGTGATAATTCAGGGTAGTTCTTCAAGGAACCCAAAAGAAATATGTGCAAATCCTCTCAGGATTACACAAAATCTCAGGATTCTACAAAAAGAGTGGGGGGGGGAGAATAAGGCATCCAAGGATAACAAGACACTCACACTGGAAGCCAGAAATAGCTGTAACAAAATCATAAGACTAAAGAATGAGCCACTGGAATTAGTTGAAAATGAAGATGAAGGAATTTTTCATGTTAAAATAATAAAATGGATGCCTGGATAAGAATAAAAGGGTAATAAAGAATGCCCAATCAAAAGTTGGGAGAAGGGCTAGAGAGATGGCTCCGTGGTTAAGAGCACTGACTGCTCTTCTGAAGGTCCTGAGTTCAAATCCCAGCAACCACATGGTGGCTCACAATCATCCATGACGAGATATAATGCCCTTTTCTGGAGTGTCTGAAGACAGGTACAGTGTACTTACATATAATAATAATAATAATAATAATAATAATAATAATAATGAGTTGGGAGAAAAGAAATGTTTTTCTTGTGAAATAGAAAATAGTATATTTAAATTTTATTGAACTTATAAACATAGCAGCTAACAAAATGCAAATACCTAGAGAGAGTGGATTAAAGGTGAGATGACGTTAGAGTCTAGAACATAACCCAAAAAAGGAGAGATCATAAACATGCCAAATGAGCTCAAAGTCGTAGAGTGCAAAGAGGCAGGAGTAGCTAACTGTCCGCTGTCAAGAGAAAAAGAGGATGGGAGGTGGCTTAGCTGGTAAAGTGCTTGCCACACATACACACGAAGATCAGAGTTTGAGCCCTACCACCTACCTTAAAGCTTGGTGAAGTGGTATGTGTCTGCTATCACAATTCTAGAAGAGGTAGGATTCCTGCAGTAGTGGGCTAGGCAGGCTGACTAACTGGGAACTCTAGGTCACAGTTACAAAGTCTGTCTAAGAAAACACAGGCAGACAGCTGCTGAAGAATGACACCCAAGGTTGACCTCTGGAGAGAGACAGTCTCTCTCTCTCTCTCTCTCTCTCTCTCTCTCTCTCTCTCTCTCTCTCTCTCTCTC
>NC_034613.1:145336556-145347965 GCF_900095145.1 Mus pahari
CACACACACACACACACACACACACACACTTCAAGGAAACAGTGACTAAGAAATTTCTAGAACTACTGGAAGACTCTAATCCTCTGAGCAATAAACCGAATAAACGAATCCCCTAAGCAAGTACAATAAAACTATGGAAAATATGATGTCTTAAAAGAGGTAAAGACAGGTTACTTAGAAAGGAATGTCAGAAATTCTCAGTATCCATTCTCAGTATTCAGGCTATGAATTTATAGCTACTAAAATTGCACTTCCACAGTAAAGGCAGCATGAAGATATGACTAGGCAAAGTATACAACCTGAAAATTCAATTCAAGAAAACCACAAGAACCCAAACCGTAGTCATAGCAGCAGACAATTTTCCTTTCTAACACTGTCCATCTACCAAGTTCCCTTACTTAAACAGTTAATTGAAAGAAGAAGTCTATAATTTGAAGGCAGGTAATTTTTTTTTGCCCCATAATCATTTTCAAGTATATACTATGCACATGCCAATTTCATGATCAGCCTTTTAAACTCCAATTAAGGAAAGGTGGGCTCTCAGGTTTGTTTTTTTTTTTCTTTCAAGAAAAGATGCTTGGGCAGATTATGTAAAATGTAGATACGGAATAACTTGTATTTATTTGTGTGGTATGAAACAGGAAGGGCCTCTTGTCCACAGCACAGAAGTGGGAGCCACTACAGTTTGTGGTTGAAGCTCTAAGTCCAGGTGTAACCTTATAATCCCACTGCAAGCAGGCAGGCAGAAAGGCAGAGAGGCCAGGGAAAGAAAGTGAGCTCTGTGGCTCTTGGCACTGAGGCCCATAGACACCTGATCTGGGTGGAGTTCCAGGCATGTCAATGACTTGCTAGTTCATGTAGCATTAATAAAAGGGAAAGATTCCTGCCCCAAACCCGCTAGGTCGCTATAATATTATCATTTCCCGAGAAAGCTGCATGTAACTAATTCTACATACACAATGGAGACTTGATGTGTCCCTAGTAAGAGAGGTTAATGCAACAAATCACATTGAAATCGGAGGTGGAAAGAGCTAGAATAAAAACTATGTTTGATTGGTGCCTGTATGTGTGGAAGCCAGAACTTGGTGTTGGGTGTCTTCTTCCATCACTTTCCACCTTATCCTTGGAGTCAGGCCTCTCCCAGAACCCCAGGTTCACTGCTGTGGCTAGACTGGCTGGCTGGCCAGCAAGCCCTTGGATTCTGTCTGTCTCTGCCTCACTAGTGTTAAGAGACACACACCGCCACACCCAGCTTTTCTATTGGTGCTGGGCACCAATGTAAAACTCAGGGCAACACACTTATGCAGCAAGCAGTTTACTCTCTGAGCAATCTCTCCATATATACACTGTTCAAATGTTACTTGTTAGTAGTATGGGTGAGTGCAGGCACGTACAGGCTACCCTATGCCTGTGGAGGTCAGAGGGCAAGCCTTGGAAGTCGCCATCTGTATGTGAATTCTCAGGATATAAAGTACACTAAATCATTCCTCCTGGTGTCTCTAATGTTATAATGTATTAAATTCTTTCCAAGTTTCAAATTTTTGATAGC
Source organism: Mus pahari (assembly GCF_900095145.1). Classification (NCBI taxonomy): domain Eukaryota; kingdom Metazoa; phylum Chordata; class Mammalia; order Rodentia; family Muridae; genus Mus; species Mus pahari. The sequence goes on from NC_034613.1 coordinate 145,338,106, forward strand.
ACATGTTCAAAGAGTATATAATCAGAAAAAAAGGTTATATTAAGCACCCAGTTTGACCTACTTTCCACAATCCTTTACAAATATTTGTATTTACTATATATGTGTACACACACACACACACACACACACACACACACACACACACACACACACACAATGCCTCACTATAGGGAGGCTCCTTTCTTATCAGTCGATGTTCCTCATCAACTCAATTAAGCTTCAAAGACTACCCAAGAGTGACCTCCTGTGGCAAGACCAAGCCTTACTTGGAGAGATTTGACCTGAAAGCTTTCTCTAAAACAGTCTTGATAGTCCAGAAAAACAGATATTTTCTCTAGTGGAATAGGACTTTGCATTAAGGAAAAAAGCCAACAATATCCTATCATGAACTCTATGTGACACGCACGACTTGCCAGGCTGCTCCAGTGGGACTGTCTGTGGGAGAGTAGCCCATTGCAATATATGATGATGAAGAATAGCAAGACCAGGTAAAGAGAAAAGAGGTGACACAAATTCCTACATGTGCTGTGGATCCCTAAAGAGCCTGTCTTTCTCAGCGCAGGGAGCAGGAGTGGCTACATGAGAGTGTTCCAAAGAGTTTTAAACAGAACATTTTCTCTCTCTCTCTCTCTCTCTCTCTCTCTCTCTCCCTACAAACACACACACACACACAGTGACAGAGAGAGAGACATGTATGTGCAGGTACAAGTACCCAGACGCTAGAGATACCCGTTAAATTGCTTGCTCTATCAGTTTCCACCTTATACTTTGAAGCAGGGTCTCTCACTGAACCTGGGCCTAGGCTGTCCACCAGCAGGTCCCACTGATCATTCTGTCCATACACACCACAGTGCTAAGGTTACAGGGTAGGTAGCCATGCCTCACTTTTTAAACAGGTGCTAGGAATTTAAACTCAGGTCCTTACACTTGAGCAGAAAGAACACTTATCCACTGAGTATCTCCCAAGCCCTCTTCTGTGATTTTTTTAAAAGTGGGAGTTTGCAAGGGATAGAAGAGCTTAGTACATAATAAAAGATGTTGTTTTAAACCAATAGAGAAAGGATGGATATTTCAATAGTTCTTGAATGACTAGATAGCTGGTGGAGGATAGGTGGGAATTGGATTTTCATTTTACTTTTTATTTCCCAATAAATGTCAAATGCAAGAAAAATCAGAACATTGAAAGAGAAAGAGACCTTTGAAAATATGAAAATAAGTGAAGAAAAACATTTAAGGGAAAGGCAAGTGCTTCATAGGCCCAGAAGCCAAACTGTAACTGTAAGATGGTTTTCAAAATCCTTTAGGGAATAAGAATATAAAAGTGGGAGACAGTTAAAAAAAACCTGGGGAAATACCTGAGACACTCAGTAAAAGGTAATATCCTACCTTTGCCAACCCACAGGTAAAAGTCTCCAGCTAAGACACGGAAGTTTGTACTCAAAGAATGCCTGACCTCACTCCTAACAACCAGAGTTCACAAGAAGATCTATCTCAGGCTACTTGCCTTATATGCCAACTGAAACAGATAATACACTATGTGAGCAAGGGTGGGTACCAAGACTCTGGCAGCCATACTGGACAACACTATCTGCAATAAATATTTTTCTGAAAGACCCACTTTGGGCTCTGTCCACCAAAACTTAAATGGCCTGTGCCTTTGGGCTGGCAGTTCTACATTTAGGAATGTATCTTATTTAGACAACTATGCAAAAGGTCAGACACGTCTGCTAAATCTGTATTACACAAACAACAGTGTCTATGAATGAGTAGCATGGGAATGACCACACACACACACACACACACACACACACACACACACACCTATTACACAGCTATGAAAACAACCAGGTAACCCGGAATATAGGTGGCACTGTCCCATGAAATGGTTTCTTGCACTAAATAGAAGAGAGGGGCACTAAGACCCAGCATTTGTGTGTTTTCTGACCAGAACGCAATGGAACTAGCTGCTATATGCTCCTGATGCCACGCCTTCCTGGCCATAATAGGCTGTACCTTCAAATCACAAGGCAAAATAAACTCCCCCTCCCTTGAAAAATGATCAAGAATATATGCTAGATAACTATGGGATTACTGGTAAAATATAGCAAGTTTGCTTTTTAAAAAACCTCCGCGGAGAAGCGTGTGTAGCATCTGTTATTTTTACTGCTGTGACCAAACACCTGACAAAGAACAACTCGAAGAGGAGAGGTTTAACTTCGGCTCGTGATTTGAGGAAATAAAGCCCATCAGGATAGAAAATGGCTGGTAGTAGGCAGCTTCTTTGTGGCAGGAGCAGGTGGCTTCTACTTGCCACATCTTAGAGGGACATGAAGCAGAGACCCAAGCAGAAGCTGATCTGAGCTATAAACTACAACCCCACAATGACCTTCTTCTTCTAGTAACCCTCTGCCTCCCGGGTTCTACAACCCCCAATGCAGCTGTGGCCCAAGTGTGCAGGCAAAGGAGGCTGGGGGAAAGGTGCCACATTCAAATCATGATGACTCATATATCTATGAAACCAGGAGATGTATGTTTGAACACTACCCTAACACTGGAAAGAATGACAGTACTTGATGAAGCAGAGTTACCTTTTCTATTATCTTTCAATTTGCTTTAATTTTTTTATTACCGTGTGTGTGTGTATGGGCGTATGCCAAAGCACATGTGTGGTAGTCAGAATATACTGAAGAAATAGGTCTTCTCCTATGAGGCTTCCACGTATTAAACTCAGGCTTGGACGCAGGCATCCTTAGCTCCTGGGTCATCTTACTAGCCTCTGCTTCAATATTTATCCTGAAATCATGAATGATATTCTTGGCTGTAGATAGAGACAGTTGGGATAGGAAAAGGGAAAGGGCCAAAAGAACTCTATGGAATCTATTATTCTTTAGACTTGCTTGGGCCAAAGTTCTATTTTCTTTTTTCTTTGTGCCAGAGAAAATGGTCATCTGCTGTACGATCAATTGATATGAGCACATTTTTTTTATGTGTCTTCCCCTAGAGGGACACTGGAGTAACCAATGGGATCAGGGGACATGGGTGGCAACTGCTAAGGGGAATGGGGCTTTTCCTCTTGGTGTGATGAAAATGTCCTGGAGGTGGTTAACAGTGACAGTTGCAGAAATCTGAAAACATACTGAAACCCCCCTACTGCTGTTATAACCCAAGTTATCTAACACCCTGGACCCCTTGGCCTAGGAGAGATTTAATAGATGTGAATGCATATTCTACCTCATGACTTTGGGAAGCTTCCATATCAATATGGAAGAAATTCAGGAGAAATGACTCTGCAAAGTCACTCACATGGTTAAAAAGAAATTGCGTGAGAAAACCTCAAAGGCTTGCCCAAGGTTACATGTGCTCATCATGCTCTGGGCTAGACAATGTACTACTGCTCCCAAGCCCAACCCTGCCTAGCTGGGGGCTTGGAAACCTAACTGCCACTGTCTTTCATGTGAGTGTCCTTCCTGTGCAGAGGCACTTCTGGCAGCTGTCAGAGAGTCCCTCTCCAGGTACCTGCCTTTTTTTCCTTCTCTTCTGTGCTGGGAACCAGTGGCTGTTGAATAGCAGCTAAGAGCCCAACACATGTGCTCTTCTGAGAACCAGGGACCACAATGCATTGGGCATTGGGACTACTTTATTGGCCACTCTTAAGTCTTTTTAAGTGTGATTCTAGGGCTGCAAGGAGATGAAGATATCAACAAGTGAGGAGAAGCTACATGAGAATGAGTGTGTGTGTGTGTGTGTGTGTGTGTGTGTGTGTGTGTGTGTTCAAATGCGTCTATGCAGTGCTAGAGAAGAAATCCAGAGCTGTGGGCATGACTGCCAATGTTCCACCACTGAGCCAAGATCACTGCCCTTTTGGGTCGTTCTGAAGTTTAATTGTCATTCTTGACCCTGGGACTCAAATGACTGACTCCCATTTATAAACCTCTTTACTTTAGCTGGTGCAGAGAGATCTCTCTTACCTTTTCCTTTCTCATGGTGGCCCCTACCTTGGCAATGCAACTCCACTCCACCAGGTTTTGTCTTCCCAGATAGCAGCAGGCAAGTTCTCCAAGGCTCAGGGTCCTAAGGCTCAGTTTGCAGTGGGCAGTGTGTAGGATCAGCATCATCTTATTCTTGTTGCCTCCACAACACCAAATCCCCTAGTGGTTCGTGCGCCCCTTAAAGCTCTCCATAGAGCTGGTTGACACTGCCACTCAGGGCGACTTCCTTAGGCTGCCACTGTGGTAGCACGCTCAGTTTTTTGTTAAACTTGCTCATTTGCCAGTCATTTTACCTCTCCTAAGTACTGGCTGCCTGTGCCCTGGTGGCTGTCTATACACAATGAATCTAGGCATATTAGGCCCTCAGGGCTGGCTGGTTTTGGATGATCAGATTGACAGGTCACATGGTACAGTGACTGATCTCCTACCGACTCAAACTGTAGAAGTCTTTCTCCATAGAGGTACTGCGGCCTCAGACTAATTTTGCATTAATTTTCTTAGTCCAGGGAGTCCAACACCTCAGGGAGACCCATATTCACCTGCCTGTGGCACAGACTTGTGGCTGGATTTCTCATGGGTGACTACTTTCTCCTTCAGCCAAAGGCCCTGCTTATTGGCTAGGGACCTAGCTTTTAGCTTCCTGCTTTAGGGAGGCTCTTGAATAGGTGGGGCAGGCAAAGCTGCCAGCCCTTTCTCATCTCATCCACATCCCCCAGACCATCAGAGTACAGTCCAGCCCCATCTGTAATGCAGGCAGACTTTAGCCCCCTTTCTTGTTGTTCCATATACATTTTGAAAAACTGGATTCTATTGTGCCTGTTCCAGTCAAGTGTTTGTGGTTAGAATTGACTAATTCAGTCAATTGTGTTAATTAAAATTCTTATTATATAGAATGCATGTGTGTGTTTGTTTTATTTTCATGAATGATGTGAAATGCTGGGACAGTGATGGGTTTCTGTCCTGGAGGCAAAGCCTGAGACCCATTCAGTTGCTCATTTGCAAAATAAAATGTTATATAATTAAAAGCAAGCTTCTTGGGGGGCAGGGCTATAGATCAACGATATAGCACTTATTTATAACATCTGAGGCACTGAGTACTATCCCCAGCAAAACACACACACACACACACACATACACACACACACACACACACACACACACACACACACACACACAAAGCATGCTTTCTATAAAGGTTGTCAGTGTGCTTTTGTGTGGTATGCATGTATGTACACACACATGTGGAGGTTCCAAGTTAATGTCAGGAATATGCCTTAATCGCTCTTTTACCTTAATTTTTGACACAGTGTCTCTCAATTAAACGCTGAGCTAGGTAGACAGCTCAGGGAATTCCCCATCTCTGTCTTCCAAGGCTAAAATCACAGATAGACCCTTAAGTGTACTCAGCATTTATATAAGTTCTTCAGATCCAACTTCAGTCCTCAAGCTTGTGGGGCAATAGCTTTAACTATTAAACTATTTCCCCCAACGAACAAGGCATGCTTTCTCCCTTAAGATATAGAGAAATATGGAAGTCAGGAAAGTAATAGGTAAAGAGAGAAATGTGTATGGTGTCACTTGTATGGTACCTTTTGGCTCCTCCAGCATCTGGAGAAACAATAATACAGTTTCTCCATTCAGTGATGTTCTCCCGAATCCACTGAAGAACTGCAGGTTCTGCATATAAATTATCCACAGGAATATCAAAGAATCCCTAAGGAGGAAAATCAATGCCACTTAGTTTTCTGATTGAATGTGAGATTTATTAGAGTACATGATTGGCAGGGTCAAGGGTTCAGCACAGTGGAAAACCTCAGGAATGCAGGACCCCATCACATGCCTGAGGGACCATGATTAGAGACGTATTTGTCCCATGCTTGTTGAGAAAATTCTGCTTCTTCAATAACATCTCTTCAGATTCATCTGTATTAAACTTGGTGCTATCTCATTTTTTTTTTAAGATGTGGCTCTTCTGTCAGCTAGGGAACTTGAACTTAACCCTGTGTAGGACCTCAATCACATGTTCCTTATTTTGCAGGTTGGTATTATACACATGATGTGAACCTTGCCCACTGTGCCCTGGGGCTTCCCAATGGTGATCCATATACCTCTCTGAAGCCTTGACTGGTGACAAGATGAGATAAGCGACATGATTATTCACCAGAAAGTTCGGTCCCCAAGGTCTCTTAGGGAAACCCAAACCCATATATACAACCTCCCAAGAAGCATACTATTTTCAGCCACTGCACAGCAGACTCCATTAAGAAAAGTAACTTAGCTTAATTGGATGCAGATTTTTTTAAAAAAGGTAATTGCTATCTTTCAATAATATTTGAACTACTGATCCAAAAGATACCTTTATACAATAGTCTCCCCATGGGTAACTGTAACAGAATTAAATTTAACCATAACGGTGCCACAAGACATCTTTCAGTCCAGTCCATTTTCTAGGCGTGCTCTGCTATTTATGTGATGCTCAGGGCACCGAGAGAAAGAACAGCATTGCAGGACAAACTGGAAAACAGGTGGATTTTTGTTGTTGTATTAGCACTTAGCACAAATCAAATATTTCACATTTGTTATATATCATAAGTAGGTACTGAGAAATGCGGTCCGTGTTCATGACAAAAGAGAAAGTTATGAAGAAATTTAAAAATGTGTACTGCAGGACTAGGGAGATGGCTTGGTGTGTGAATGCCTAGAAAGTTTGCTGTATAAGCATATCTTGCACATTCTGTGACCCCAGTGTTGAGGAAGGAGAGGTCCACAGATCCTTGGAGCTCATTGGTCAGCCAACTTACCTGAAATGATGAGGTCCATCCAAGTTCAGTGAGAGACCCGGTCATCAAAACTTAAGCTGGGGAGTGATTGAGGAAGAAGACATACAATGTACACAAACACACAATACACACTACTATGCTAATTTCCAGAAGTTTAGATGGAACCACAAAACATATAAGAAAGCATTTCTGTTCCTCGGAAATGAATTGGAGGCAACGTGTGTTAGGAATGGTGGCATCCACAGGAAAGACAGCCAGCCAGGACAGTAGCTGTGCAGACTCAAAATCTTTCAAAAGTAGATAAGGGAGAGTTAGGACCTAATCACGGGCAGAAACACAATGTTCGTACCTGGATCTGAGAGGCATGCAGGTCCATGGTAATGATGTGATCAGCCCCAGCCACGGACAGCATATTGGCCACGAGTTTAGCAGAAATCGGAGCACGACTCTAAAAAAATAGAAACAAGGATTTAATATCAGAAAAAGATGGAACCTGTTAGATTCCTCTCACAAGGATAGTCATGAGGAAACCAAATCAGATGGAACCAATAAGGAAAATTACAAGTTATAACAACAAAAGATATATTTGATACATTGGATTTGGTTACTAAATATATACTATTGCTTGGCATGGCTTTTTTGTTTGTTTCTGAACCGGGGTCTTCAGGCTGACCTTGAACTCTTGATCCTCCTTCCTTCACCTCTTGAGTGTTAAGATTATAGGCATGTGCCACCATGCTCAATTTCTGTGGTACTAAGGCTGGAATCCAGGAATTCCTGTATCCCAGATAAGCATTCTACTGACTAAACTACATCTCCAGCCTTACATCCTACTGTGCAGCCATGTACCTGACACTACATACAGAATACAAATATTAAAGGGATAAAGTCAAACTGTGGAAATGCAATGTCACAGTCCTATAATTCAAATAACAAGAAAACATGAAGAGGTTCAACAAGATGGTTTAAGAAAGGGGCGGGGGGGTAGGTTAGGGAACTTTCGGGATAGCATTTGAAATGCAAATAAAGAAAATAATAATAATAATAATAAAAATTCAGAAAAAAAAGAAATGGAACAGTGACACACAAACCAAATGAAATAATTAACAGTTATAGGTAATTGAGAAATGAACATTCAGAGAAACTGTCCCTTCTGTCATATGCCTTTTCTAAAGTTACCTAACTGCTTTATAGATTTAGTTTCTATGTCATAAATCAGACAATGAAAAAGTCCACATCAAAGCAACCAAAGAGATTGTACAGTATCATTAGACATAGTCCAGGCATGTATAGGAGATTAGTTATTAACAACATTGCATTTTTATATGCAAGCCACAAAAGAAAATACAATCTTAATATTATATAAAAATGTTAATATTGAATACTGTCTTTATTTCCTTTCAAATACTATGACATTATTTAAAAGACAAATACATGTCACCTTATAAAGATTATATATATTTTACATTGTTTATAAATATAATCAATAAATATCAATAGTATAGTTAATATTATAAAATAACATTCATTTATATATTAATTTTACAAGAATTACACACACACACACACACACACACACACACACAGAAAGAAAGAAAGAATCAGAGGAAACATTCCTAACATCACCAGCAGATATTCTAAAAAGTGAAACTGTTGGGAAGTATTCTCTATTTGCTTTGTTGTTGTTGTTATTGTTGTTTTGAGACAGGGTCTTTCTATGTAGCCCCAGCTGTACTGGAACTCATTATGTAGACCAAGCTGGCCTTGATACCTGGTACTACCTCCAAAGAGCTGAGGTTAAAGGCATGAAAAATCATGCCTAGTGGAAGTGTTTTTTCTTTACACACACACACACACACACACACACACACACACACACACACACACACGCACAGATGTGTGAGTTTTTTGCTTGAATGTATATATGGCTGCATATGCTATACATGCAGTACCCTCAGAGGCCAGAAGAGAGTGTTGTATCCCTTGGAAGTAGAGTTATGGGTGCTTATGACCCACGTGTGGATTAGGAACTGAACTCAGGTCCTCTGTAACAACAGCCTGTGCTCCCTTATCACTGAGCCATTTTTCCAGCCTCTTTATCTTATTTTTAAAAGGGGGGTTGTTTTGATCTTCTCTATATTCCCATCTTTATTTAACTCCCCTGTATGGTATTCAACTTTAATATCCAAGTACTCTGGTCAATCTGATTGTAGCTAACTTCAAATTGCTCTCCCTTGCCTCTGATGCAGCACCCTTTCCTGTATAGTAGACTGTTCACTTTCTCTAGAGAACACCACGGCCATGTCTCACATACTCAGCTGCCACAATCTCACACACTCTCTGCTACACCCATGTGCTTGATCCTTCAAAGTCTGGTTCAAATATCACAATAATAAATACCTCTAAGAATACCAGAAATAATTCCTTTCTTCTACGGTGACACTGTTTAGGTAACCAAGAATGTGTGATTAGATAGTCCAAGGACCTTGGGTAAAACCAAATACTGGTCTAAAAGAGAAACCTTAGTGATAAAATGACTTCTAATGGCATTCTGCTGTACTCATAGATCAGTGCCTTGCTCAGCCATCATCAGAGAAGCTTCCTCCTGCAGCAGATGAGAGCAAATAGAGAGACCCACAGCCAGACAGTGTGCAGAGAGTGAGAGACCTTGGAACATTGAGCTCTCAATGGGATGTCTCCATCAAATCCCTTCCCTCAGAGCTCAGGGAACCATGTGGAAGAGCCTGAGGGGCTGGAGAACACCAAGAGAACAAGGTCCTCTAAATCAACTAAGCAAATATCTTGTGAACTCACAGAGAAGGAAGCAGCAAGCATGGGGTCAACAGGGGTCTGCCCCAGGTCCTCACATACGGCTTCCAATGGAACTTATGAAAGGAAGCATTTAATTTGGGGGATCGCTAACACTTTCAGAGGGTCAATCCATGATTGTCTTAGCTAGGAGCATGGCAGCAGGCAGGCAGGTGTGGTGCTAGAGTAGTACTGAGAGCTTATAGCTCATCCATAACTAAGAGATAGAGAGAGAGAGAGAGAGAGAGAGAGAGAGAGAGAGAGAGAGAGAGAGAGAGAGAGA
>NC_034613.1:145347983-145354006 GCF_900095145.1 Mus pahari
AGAGAGAGAGAGAGAGAGAGAGAGAGAGAGAGAGAGAGAAGGGAGGGGGCCTGGCCTGACATGGGCTTCTCAAACCTCAAAGACGCTCCAGTGATAAACCTTTATACTTCTTCCAACAAGACCACATTTCCCAATCTTTCCTAAACAATCCCACCAACTTCAGAACAAGCATTCAAACACATACGCCCAGAGGGCCACTCTCATTCAAGCCACAAGCCTACAGAGAGAACAATCAGTGTGGCATTTAAATCAGGCAATGCACTTGCCTTGCGAGCATGACCAGCCAAGTCCAAGCCCAGAGTTCACATCAAAATGCTGTGGCATGGTGACAAATGCTTATCATCCCTGTGCTGGGAAGGTGGGGACAGGCTTGGTGCTCTCAGGTTGTCTCCCTGGCAAGTTTCAGGACAGTAAAACATCTCATCAAACCAAAACCAAAACAAACCCACAAAAGGAAGGCAGCAGCAGACACCAGAAAAATGGTGTCTGATTTCCTGCACTTACTCAGGCACATGGAAGTGTGCAGGACTTCTACACACAGACACATGTTCCCCCAAACATACAAAGACTACAAGATTAAAGAGACTTGTGTCAACCACTTTATCATTAAAATATCAACATAATCTTATACATGATCCTGAAAAAAAAGAAAAAAAAATTCAAGGTGACAGCCTTTCTTCACTCTCTCAGAAGTAATTATTCCCTGCCTGGCTCACAATCCACTCTTCTCTCCAGGAAAGAGAACTAGCAATTACTGAGTATCTACTACAGGAGCCAGCAAATGTCAGCTCCTGGGCTAGACTTGCCTGATGTCTGGTTTGGAGCTAGGAATGGTCTCTTATAAAAGCATTGGAAAACAGACAAAAATAAGATTTTTGTAGCATGTGAAGGTGACATAAAATCCATATTTCAGTGTGCATAAATGAAGCACCATTGGGACAGTTACACCTGTTTCTTTGTGAATTGGCTATGGCCGTCTCCACACTAAAATGATAGAAGTTGAACTGTCATAACCATCCAATGGGCTACAACACCAATATTTGGTGCTTTTCAGAAAGCTCGTCCACTTAGGTATGATAGGCTAGGAGCTTCAACTGTACTAAGATGGCCCTTAGTCTACAAGTAAGGAAACCAAAGGTGCAGCATTTAAGTAAATTTTTAAAAGGGCAAACCAGGTGAATTACGGTATTTGAATTCAAAACTGAGACTACTTCCTTGCGAGAGACTACTTCCTTGCAAGGCTGCAACTCCAGGGCTTACATCATGCCTGACAATTACTATGACATCACTGTCAGTTTCCTGTGTGAATATTCCATTGTGCTAAGTGGCCATTTATGAAACCGTTTCTTTCCTGTGAGCAGCTGCGCTTGGGTTCTGGTACTTACAAATCAAAGCTAAATAAACCTTTCTGTATTCATAGTGCCAAGGGTGAAAACACATTAAACAAGTTTGGAAAATGTTTTAAAGCCCTGAGATTTTTCTGGGCTCTTTCTGCTGGTACTTCTTGGTAGAGGCAATTACACAGAACTTCACTGTGCTATTAGTGGCCGTGGGCAATAAGGTCCCAAAGGAAGAGAAAAGAACAATAGACAGCCTGGGAGGGCTGCCCAGAGCTCCTCCTGTAGCCAACAAGAATATTCTGTCTAGGTTAAGTGTAACACATGGCTTTCTATGACATCCAAATACCACCTGGCTTTTTGCCTCCCTAAGTGAAGCAGAAAAACAAAAAGTTGAAAAAAATCAAAAAGGAAGTAGGAAGTACCTTCCTCCATCTCAAATCATGGTTGGTGTCCTCACAGTCCCCAGACACTGGGAAATGGGAACAGTAGACTAAGAAGTGAAGTACGATACCAGGTTCTGGTCACTTTTTATTTCTCCTACTAAATTCTCAGTGCCCACCCAGCATCAAGTTAAACTGCACGGTTGAAGGGAAGACGTCAGTTTTCAGAACTTTACAGAATGCAAATGGTCCACATTGAATGGCAGATTGACAGATTCAATTGGATGCAAGAATGAAATTGTGAATTGTTTCCTTACTATAGTTTGAATCATGCTGACTATCCAGCTCTATTAGAAGTCATGGTTGAAAGGGCTAGCCAGGGAGCTCAGCAGGTGAGAGTGCTTGTTATACAAGCCTGACCTAGACAAGCTTGACCTAGACATACATAAAAGTAGAAGGAGAAAACTGATTCCAAAACATTGCCCTCTGACTACAACTGTGCCATAGCATATGTACAGATACACACACACACACACACACACAGAGAGAGAGAGAGAGAGAGAGAGAGAGAGAGAGAGAGAGAGAGAGAGAGAGAGAGAGAGAGAGAGAGAGAGAGAGAGAGAGAGAGAGAGAGAGAGAGAGAGAGAGAGAGAGAGACTTAAGTAAGATTAAAAATAAAGGAAGCCACGACTCCAGAAAAATCCATGGGTGTTGATTAACTCTAAGGCCACTCTAGGCTACAGACCTGTACAAGACTTGCTAAGGACATTGTGAGCAGTGGACACTTGTTTCCTGGCACAGTCGGTCTTTGACTTCCTTTTAATCTCCAGAGCATCCTGTTGGAGGTGATCAATGAGTGGAAACCAGTACTACATCAAAGATTAACCAAGCCTGAACATGTTCACCTTATCCATCAGCAATCTCATTTATTACCCATCGGTATAGGTCAAATATTGGTGCCTGATTTGTCAATGTTGGGCTCCAGAGTTGTGCAAGAGCACACGGCTGCTGTTTTAAGCCATTCTGTTCGCAGTCATTTGTTGCGGGCCTGCTTCTTCTCTCCATCAGTAAGTGACAGTTTCCTGAGCTGCATTTACTGTCTCTCAAAGGCCAGTCGATCAAATGCTGCTTGATGATAGTCTTATCTTGTGCATTAGCAGCTAATTTTGGAAAGGCATGGGACCCAGGTTCAAAATGGCCCCAAATGGAAAACACATCTAAATGTTTTACAATGGGGAAACTCGTAGATAGCCGGCCACACAGTGCAGTTCCAAAAAACAATTAAAGCCACTGGGGTTGGGAGAGGGTGAGGTTAAGATGATTTAGTTGGTAAAGGCACTTGCAATGAAACCTGATGACCTGTGTTTAATCCCTGGGACTCACATGGTGGAGGAGAGAAGCAATGACCACAAGTTGTCTTGACTTTCAAATGCACACCCACAGACACACCACGCACGCATGCGCGTGCGTGAACACACACACACACACACACACACACACACACACACCACTAGATATAATAAAATATATATATAACAAATTTACTGGTGTTTTGAGAAGCCCATAGAGCTCCTTTTGCTAGCATAGTAGTTGGGGCAATGCTTGCAATCACGAGGCAGAGACCAAAAGACCAAAACATTTCCTGCAATGCAAGTGACAGGTGGCAGGCAAAGCTAGTTGCTCTGTCATAAATTTGGAATAAAAAAGAAGTTAGCAAATACTACTTTAGAAAAGGTTACCATGTATCAGTATGTCAAACAATCACCACCAAATGTGTATTTGTATTCCTTAAAGAAGAATCTGGAGTTCGAACATTTGCCCCACAAGTGGACAGGACCCTTGTAAGGACAAAATTTATTGAAGATGCCATAATGTACCATTATCCTCCAGCCAAGCACAAAATACAAAGGACATGAACTTGATTCAAATTAATCATGCTGGCAATATATCAAGCCCCTTGCCAATCAGTTCAATTTCTGTTGCTGTGATAAAACACCCTGACAAAGACAACATAAGGGGTTTAATTGGCTCACAATTCTAGGATACAGTCCATCATCCTGGGAAAGTGGAGGGGCCAGGCACTTCAAGCAGCTAGTCATATCCATACTCATGAACAGAGCAAATGAATGCATGTGTACTGATATGCAGTTCATTTTCCTTCCATTCAACCCAGGACCCAAGCCTAAGGAATGGTGTCACCTACTTTCACACTGCAGCTTCCAAAATGGATTAATATAACCAAGAAAATTCCCCAAAACATGACCACAGAGAAACCTCACCTAGATAATCCCTCATAGGTTTCTCTTCTCAGGTGATTCTAGATTATGTCAAGTTGACAAATAAAATTAAAATTAACCATCTCAGTGAGCAACTTCCCACAAGAGTGGGTTATAATAAACAGAATGAAGCTGGTCTATCTCCACTAGGTTGTCCCTTGCTCACACATATCCCCTTTACATCTGGCTAGTTCCTTATTCTGCTATATTGTGAACAGCAGCCAGGATGCCACAGCCCAGTTGTTTGGATCTCCCAGCCTCACTAAAGAAACCCCTTCATTTTATAAGTCACTCAGCACAGATCCTTTAGTTACATTAACACAAAACTAACTATAAAACTAATGCAAAGTGAGAATTGTGGACCCAACCTAGCCTACTATATATATGTGGATACTGTTAATGAGCATCTTTTGCATATTTAAGTTGTTGGGGGGAAATGTAAATTATATTTCATGGTATATAGAAATAGAAATTCACAAATGTCTATAAATACATTTTAATTTGGATTTTTTTTACGGTTTTGCACATACATGCTTTACATAGTGAGCAGTCTCATCTCTGGCCTACCCTACCACCCCTCTCCACATCTGTCATTTTATATTGTTCTCTATCTCTGGTTTTAAGGCACACAGTTGGGTAACTGCAATAAAAATTGATCATATAAAGTAAATCACGTCTTGAGTACAGAATAAAGTTCTTCATATCACATTTTAATGAAACACTGATCGAAGAACTGTGTTCCTTACAGACTCTGAAATACATTCCTGAAGATAATGGAGTAATATTCAAGACGATCTTAGGACATAAATTTATGTTTGTGCAGATAATTTTATTATTTTTATTTTTCAAATCCATGGGAATCCTGAGTGTTGTTTTCAAACAATAGCTTCAAGTTTTCACTGTCATGAGGCGAATGTTATTGTCTCCCCAAATTCCTATCTGCCCATGAGTCTGGAAGGGAGCCTCACTGTAGAAGGATTTTAGCAGACGCTGTTAATGTAAAGATACTGAGCTGAGGTCATTTTGATTAAGCTTGGCCCTAAATCCAATGATGCATCCTTATGAAGGCTGGAAGTGGAGACACAGAACTAGAGGAGAAACCATGGCATAGAGGACATAGGCAGAGCCTAAAGGAATGTAGTCAGAATGAATGGATTGCCTAAAGGCCCCAGTTGCTGGAGGTTGGGGGTCTTAGAGGAAGCTGTATCAAATAATGGTGATCTGAATGGAGACATGCAAGAATCTATGTCCATGTCCTGACCCTCAGAACCTATTAATGACACTTGGAAGTAGCATCATTACAGATGTAATTAGTGAAGGATCAGGAGATGAGTTCATTGAGAATGAGGATGGCATTCAATTCTGTGACAGTGCCACAAGTATAGAGAAGTGTCTTGAAGTCAAAGACTGAAGCAATGAGGCCACTGACCAAAAGAAGCCTGAATTCCTGGGGAGTTGAAAGAGGCAGGAAGGATTCTCCCCTATAGCAAGCACAGCTCTGACACATCCTGACCTCAGACATCTGGTCTGCAAACTAAAGAATAATATCCTGCTCCATAAATCTGTCCAGCTCATGGTAATTTGTGATTGTGCCCCTAACCAATCTTCTCTAGTGTGTCAAAGAAGCTAAGAACAACTGTATGTTCTTCAGCTTCTCTTGGAAACTTACATAGCCTCCACTAGTGGGAATTTTGCTAAAATAATAAGCAATATTAATGCTGTTCTCCTTATAAAAACAGAGTATTGATTTTAATAAAACTTTGGGGGAGCACTGTGAAGCAGCAATGCAGATGCCCTATGATTCCTTTACCCAGTCTTACAATGAAAACCACTTATAAGAACACAATGTTGCACCTGGCGATGGGATGGTGGCGCACACCTTTAATCCCAGCACTTGGGAGGCAGAGGCAAGCAGATTTCTGAGTATGAGGCCAGCCTGGTCTACAGAGTGAGTTCCAGGACAGCCAGGGCTACCCTGTCTCAGAAAAACAAAGAAAGAAGGAAAGAAAGAAAGAAAGAAAGAAAGA
>NC_034613.1:145354168-145380730 GCF_900095145.1 Mus pahari
AAAGAAAGAAAGAAAGAAAGAAAGAAAGAAAGAAAGAAAGAAAGAAAGAAAGAAAGAAAGAAAGAAAGAAAGAAAGAAAGAAAGAAAGAAAAAAACCAAACAAAAAAAGAACACAATGTTGCAACTGGAGTCCTGGGGTCCTGACTTTGATCCAAGGCAGTGAAGTAATTTAGAAGGTCTTCACTTCTACTCATTCAGTGGTGTGTGTGTGTGTGTGTGTGTGTGTGTGTGTATTTAGCTCTATCCATCACCTTACAACACTCTATCATGACAAGGATAATGGTATTTGATTGCCTTTCAAAACTTAAATTGCCTGTGTTGATACATGTGATGGGTTCA
Organism: Mus pahari; assembly: GCF_900095145.1. NCBI lineage: Eukaryota > Metazoa > Chordata > Mammalia > Rodentia > Muridae > Mus > Mus pahari. The sequence continues at coordinate 145,354,508 of NC_034613.1, forward strand.
GTGACAAATCTGGAATAGACAAGGTGAGGGTACATATTTATAAGGGCACATATTTATATGCTCATCGAAGAGGAAAGCTGACGCTTCTGGATAGTCTAATGAAGGCAATAGGTGGGGAAACTGTGGTGAGCGCAGTGGGTTTCTAGGGCAGGACACACCTCGCCTACCTTGTCCTTTTTATCTTGCCGGGCGTAGGGGAAGCAGGGTATCACAGCTGTTACCCTGGAGGAGGATGCAATCTTGCACGCGTTGATCATGATGAGTAGCTCCATCAGGTTGTCATTAATCTCCCCACAGCCGCTCTGGATGATATAGACGTCTTCCCCTCTCACACTTTCACCGATCTCGACACTACAAAAGAACAATGCCATGTGTCTTAGGATTCTTTGCCTATTGCTATTTAAAGTACTCTAAGAAAAGTGACTTTATTTTGGCTCACAGTTCACAGTGAAGTCCATCCTGGCTAGGAACTTAAGATGGAGGGGCCTGGAAGCAGCTGCCCACACTTCACTCTTAATTGGAAGCAGATGGATGCATGCTACTTCCCAGCTCTCTTTCCCACTGACAGAGGTCAGGGTCCAGACAGAAAACAGTGCTACACACTTGGCCTTTCCACCTCAGTTAACACAATTAAGATACACCCCCCCCAATAAGCTGACCCAGTAGCCCATCTCTCGGGTGATCCCGGATTCTGTCATGTTGACAATTAGCAATTAGACATCACAACATTGGTTAATATCATAGTCTCCGAGACCCCCTGAGATCACCTTCAACTTCAACAATCCAGCAGCAGGTCTAGTCATGGGACTAACTCTACAGTCATAATTCTGATTGTGACTTATGAGATGGTATGGACACCGAACAAAATCAGCAAAGGGAAAAGTATATGGGGGCATCCAGGTGTGACCTTCCAAGCATTCTACCCCACAGGTTTCACAGAAGCCCAGCCCAATGTGTCCAGCTGTGAGTTGTGACAACTGGCAAGTGTTGTCTACTAGGGAAAACTTACAGACTGGAAACTGGTAATGGAGTTACCCACTGGCTAGTGCATTCCATAATGCTAGCTTCACACCAGGCAGGCGGGAGCTCAATGTAAGTCACATTGTTTCCTAGCTATTAATAGTTCACACACAAGGAGCCATTCTTACCAAAGAATGGTGTAGGAATCCTTGCAAGAGCTAAGTTCCCCTAGGCCAGCCAAGAGCTGACCTTTCAAGGAGCCATTCTAAGTTCCAAGCTTCTCTGATAATTCCTTATGGGAATTTTTCTATTATTAAAGTTAAGACTGGATAGTGTCTTAAAAATTCAAATCGTGGGAGCTGGAGAGATGCCTCAGTTGGTAATGTGACTACCAGCAAAAATGTAGAGGAGCTCAGTTTGGCTCCCCAAAAATCAACATTTAAAAAGTGCCAGGAGCAATGGCAAACATATCCATAACCCCAGCACTGGGGGAGTGGAGACAGCAGATCCTTAGAGCTCACTTGTAGGCCAGCCAGCCAGCCGAATGAATGAGCTCTAGGTTCAGTGAGAGTCCCTGTCTCAAAAAGTAAAGCAGAGGGGGATAGAGGAAGATGGCCTCTACATGTACATGACTACAGAGACATGTACATATCACACACACACACAATCAAATCATGACTAAAGTATGGTTAGTTTAGCCTATAATCCCAGTATGCAGGAGGCTGAGAGAAGAGCATTCCTGTGAGTTCCAGGCTAGCATAGACTACAGAGCAACAAGAACTAGCTTCTCTCTTTGAGAGAGAGAGAGAGAGAGAGAGAGAGAGAGAGATGCACATTTATTCTGTAAGGCTTATAACAGTTAAACAGCCAGGAGATAAGCAATTTCAATCTTTGATGGCTTTTTCAATAAAGATTTATTTTCAAGTCTCCAGCTAACATTCAAGGCCCAAATCTTAATTTTTCATGAAGCATCAGGTATCGACTTCTCACTATGGAAGATGAGGATTTAACACCTCTTCCTCTCTTCCGCATCATGCAGACAAACGCTTCCCACTTCGCCATCATGTCAATATGCATCAGTACTCAAGCTAAAAACGGACGGCTCCATTTGAATCCTGGAAATGAAGATCAGAGCTGAGCCATGAGGTGAGCTAAATCAACATTCGTATTTTTCCCTTAAGCCTGGGTTTCAATGTGTCTATGTGTTGTGTGTGCCCTTTACCTTAGCCTTTTCTCTGCTGAACTCTCTATTTGCTACAGATGCCACCCCCACAGCCCATTCAGAATTTCAAACTCTTAGTGTCAGTCTTCAAGTCCATCTCCACATCCTACCCACAGCTCAATGACATGGATGGCCCAGTTGCCATAGACACTCTCTACCTCTTGGCTGCACACCCGTTTTCATTTTCTGTAATTTTTATGTTTTTTGTTTTTGTGATATACGTCCTTGCTTTGCTAGTTGTCATCCTATAGCGCCTGGAGAAGAGAGTTAGGTAGTATAGTAGCCAAGGCTTTGAAAAGCACATGTCAGCACATCCACGTTGTCTGGCTGCCAGAGAAGGAAAGCGTCATGCATTCTGGTCCATCCATCACAGAGTATCACAGGACAAAGAGTCAGATCAGCTCTGCTGGAACTCTGGTTTTAAAATGACAATCCTGATCCAATAGTTGGAACAATTTGATATATCTGAGACACTATGAACACATGACCACACAGACATGTACATATCACACACAATCAAATCAAATGAGCCACTATGAACATCATGTGATTTTTGCTTCTGTGTAACTTCTTTTTTAAAGAACTTGAACTGAATTTTGTCTCTGTGCAATTTTTTTTAAAAAAGTTGAACTGAATTTTGTTTCTCTGTAACTTCTTTTTTTAAAAAAGTTGAACCTGTTCATAATCTTTTTAAAAACGATTTACTTATTTATTTTATCTGTGAGTATACTGTAGCTGTCTTCAGACACATCAGAAGAGGGCATCAGACCCTATTACAGATGGTTGTGAGCCACCACCTCAGTTGCTGAGAATTATAATCAGAACCTCTGGAAGAGCAGTCTGAACCATCTCTCCAGGCCCATGTAATTTCTTATATTGAAATACAATTCGGAAAACTGAGGTTGTCCAAGTAGCTCAATGGTAGATTATTTGCATCAACATATATGAAACCCTGGGGTTCCACCCCTTGTACTGAAAAGAAAATGAATACAGAGAACTTCACTGTGCCCACCTGAATACAGCCACTTAAAAATACACCATCAGACTCTGGTGTGGTGGCACACACTTAGAGTCAAAGCCAAGATAACCTTGAACTCCTCTTCCTCCTGCCTCCATCTTCTAAGTGCTAGGATAGCAGGCATGAGCCACCATGCTGGGCTCCTAAAACTAGTTTTGCTATTTGCTCACACTCCTGCTTAAGGTTCTCTGCTATCCACGCTACAGTACACAAAAAGAAACGGAAACACAGCTCCTGATTGTGTGAGTGCTAAAGAGTGAACACAATTCTTGGGCTAATGAGGTGGCTTAGTAGATAAAAGCAGATGCTCCACAAGGCTAACAACCTATGTTCAGTCCCTGGAACCCACAGAGAAAGTCGGAGGTGGTGTCATGAATCTGTAACCCTAGAACACTGATGGAGAGGTGGGAGGCTTGGACAGGAGAAAGATCTGGAAGCTTGGGGGGGGGCAGACAGCATGGAGTATACAGCACGGCGGAAGCAAGAACCATCCTCCTTCAAGTGCAAAAGAGAACTGAGTCCTCAGAGTTCTTCTTTGGCGTCCACATATGTTCACACATTCATGTGCACATACCTGCACACAAATAATTTGAAATTTAACAAAATTCCATCATGCATAGGGCTGACTTAATTTGGAAAGCAAGTATTACATAGCTCAGGGGCTGACAAAATACAGTGCTCACCCTGTTTTTGTACACATACACCCCCCCACACACACACACACAGACTAACAACGGTTGGTAGTCCCAGTAATGAATACCCTCCAAAGACATTTATCCCATTCCTTTGTATATGTTAGATTATATGGCAAAAGGGATGTATATGTCCAGGTGGAATTAAGCGTGCTAATCAGGTGATCTTAAAACAGAAAGGCCATATGTAACTATTTACATTTAAGTGCATGTGATAATGGTTAGCCTTCAAGATGGAAGAGGAAGACTAGAAGAGTAGAAACAGATGTGATGACTAAATCCAATCAGAGAGATAGTAGGTAAAATCAGGTATGGTAACACACATCTGTGATTTTAGTACTTGGGAGGTGGAGACAGGAGAATCTGAAGTCCAAGGTCATCATCTACCATATTGAGAGTTCAAGGCTAGCCTGGAGCTGCATGAGACTGTAAGAGAAAAGAAAAGAAAACTAAAAAAGGCATGAGAATAGAGTTTCCCTTGAAGCTTCAGGAAGGAAGGCAGCCCTGCTGACCTATGCAGGACTTGTAGCTTACAGATCTGTAAGACAAAGCAGTAACAGAGATATGTGGCACACAATGCCTAAAATATTTATGATCTGGCTCTTTACAGAAAGTTTCCCAAGTCTTGGTCTCATGACTGTTTATCCCCACAAGATCACATTCTTTGGCCTGCCTTTCCTCACTAAGGGACTGCAATCCTCCTAGGACTAGCAGTCCAGGGGAACACAGGAAACACCATGGCAACATTTCTTCCAAAGCCACTTCTGCTTCTACTTACAAAGACCTCCACACCCCAAATCTGTAGTGGAGGTCTCTAATGGGTTGTGTGCATTAGCCCAAAGACAGAAGACCCTCAAACAGCAAGGCTGAAGTATATGACTGACTCGATGCTTAATGACTGTGACACTTCTTTCTGCTGTGGGACAGGATCTAGGTCCTGTCCTGAGAATCTAGGTGCCTTCCCTAGACCTAAGAGGGCACTGTGTTTAGCCAACACAATGTTATAGAAGTGATGATATGCCAACTTCTAAGCCCAGGCCATAACAAACTGGCACTTAACTACTTCCTGTCTATTGAAACTCTCCTTCTTGGAACACAGCTCCTATGCTAGAAGGGAACCCAAGCAGCCCTGTGGAGTGATTCTTAGACAAAACATCCTGGCAAAAGCTAGCCAAACTTATCAGCCATGTGGGTAAGCTATCTTCAAAAATTGGTCCGGAGGCCCCAGTATCCACCCTAGCGGCCCCCCGCTGGAGATAGAAACAAACCTTTCTTGCTGATCTGCACACGCTTCAGGTCTGGGAACCAAATGAACACTGGTTGCTTTAAGCGCCCTGAGTTCTTGATGATTTGTTAAGTGGCAGTAACCTGTACATTGGGTCCCATGATACAGGTTAAGGAGCCTGAGAGCAGTAAATTAAGCCAGGGTAAAATACAAAAGACCAGGGATCCCACCATGAACACTGTCCTCCAAATCATGGAGTATTTGCTGGGGTTGGGGGAGAAGCTGGAATGCACTTCTCCCTGCACAATGGACATAATTCACAGATGAAAAGGTAAAAGCGGAAGACTGCCTGTCTGATTAAGTAGCATTTAAGAAAACTAGGATCTGAGATGCCCAGGGCCAGGGCACAACATTCAGACTTCTGCTCCTCACTCAGCAAGAAGCACTGAAGAAAAAGTACCTCATACACATTGAACCCATTTTCTTGTTCTTTTGCCCTTTGTTTTCTCATCTCTGCGGTCAAACAGGAACACCTAATTTGAGGACTGTGGGAAAAAAAAAAAGTCAAGCACCACCTCTGTGTAGTTTGTGAGAAAACTTAGCACATTAACCTTTTAAGTTTTTCCAAAGGATAGAACATAAAATGTAGCAAGGCATAGCAAGGTGTCCTGGGACATGTACTCTATGATCCGTGCATGGGAGGTGAGGGCAGGAGGATCATGAAATCAAGGGCAGACTTAGTGACAGTGAACTCCAGACCAGCCTAGACCTCATGAGAACCTGACTCAAAGAAAGGGAAAGCAAATCCACGACTACACCAGACAGAACAAAACAAAACCTCAACCCATTCAACAGAAAGTGGAGCTGAGGGGTCTTCTCAAGCTTAGGCTTTCTAAGGATCAAAAGCGGTGAAAAGATAACCCAAACTAAAGACAAGACGTCTTTCTATTTAAATATATGTACGAACAATCCCACCTGAACATCTGAGTGAGTTTCCCCTATCAGCTGATACAGGATTTGGAGTAGTAAACCATTATGCACCCAGATCATCTAGATTAGCCAGCCCTTGCAGCATTGTACTGCACTGAGATTACAAGGGAGGGTTGCTTCACTTACACTTTCAAAACCCACTCCCTGCAGAACCTGCTCCTTTATTTACATGACAACACTTTCTAAACAAAGAGGCTTATTCTATTTGTTTCCCCAGAGCTGCTGAAACTTGGGACAAGGACTAACAAAATCTTGCAATGTCCAAACCTAGCTCCATCCTTCTCCAAAGTCCTAGAGCACCCTCCATTTATTGAAGTCTACAAAGGGAGCTGGGGATGGAGCTCAGTGGTTGAATCTTCTTCTTGCCTAGCATACACAAGGACCTGAAATAAATCCTCTGTACTAGAAAAAAAAGTGCAATGTGACCTTAAAAAAAAAAAAAAAAGAAAAGACATGGTCTCATGTAGCCAAAGATGCTCTTGAATTCCTGCTTCTCTGGCTTCTTCCACCCAAGGGCTGAGAACAGAATGTAGTGTGTGCCAGCACATCCTGATCTTATGTTGTACAGGGGATCAAATCCAGGGCTTCATGCAAACTCCTGCAAGCAACTCTACCAATGGACCTACATCCCCCAACCCCAGAGTGGCATTCTTTTGTTGTTGTTTTAAACTTACGGAAATGAAATTTTCACTGTTCTTAATTCAATGTCACAGTTCATTTCATTGCTGTTTTCTTGTTGCTGACTCCTGGAAGGTTTGGATTATTTCCTTTTTTCCCCATTAATTAATTTATTTGGGGGGGAGGGGCTTGGAGGAGGGGACTGCAATCGGGATGTAAAGTCAATAAGTAAACAAAGTGGCAGTTCTTTCCCCTGCATTGTCCACAGCGTTTCTTCTATTATCACCCAAGCTGTGTAAATAGTTTACCACCTAGAAAAGATCACACGGGATTCACATAGCCTCTAGAAAAATCATCTTTATCATCAATATTAACCTAACTCTTAGCTGGGTCTGATGACACACACACCTGTAATTTTAATACTTGGGAGGTAGAAGCAAAGGTACTCCTGTGAGTTTGAAGCCTACCGGGGCTACTACCTGGGTGAGTTCAGTACCAGCCCAAATACATAGCAAAAGTCTGTCCCAGAAAACGAAAACCAAACCAAAATAAAAGAACAAAAAAGGAAAAACAAATGCCCTTAATTTCACAACCAATTCTCGATTGATTCCATCATCAAGATTTTTTGCTTCCTTCTGGAAATTTCAGTTATCCATTTCTAAGTTAACGTTTGTAAATACGGAAAATGGTCCGTATTTTTTGTTTTTTCTGTAAAACTTGCGGAATGAATTCGTACGCTACTAAAAATAGAACGGTTATCTGTCACCGTGCACTGTATAGTTGGTTGACTGTGCTAAACAGAATTCGGGAAAAGAAATTGACTTTGGGCAAGTGGGAAGCTGAGGAGGGCTTCCGCCTGCCTGGTGGCACCTTTTGCTAATATGAGAAATGGGTGAAATTTTTGCCAAACTGGGGTCTTGTTGCTGTGCGCAGCTAAGCTCCACAAACACAAAGAAGCTATTCGCAATAATAGATGCAGCAAAGTTTAAAGGGAGGGTGGGAGCGCTCAACACGTGCGTCTCGCTTTCCCAAGCTCTTTCTAACTCCCGCACAAACCCACCTTTCTGGATAAGGCAGCATTTGGCCAGCCTGCTGCTCTGGAGAGCCACCTGAGCAGCTGGCAGTACTCTGATCACCAGCGGCTGGAAGTGGCATTCGAAAGTTCCCTGGGATAAACCCAGTGCCCGGGACTTGTGCAGAGCCTTTTCAACCACGCAGGAGTCTGGGTTTCTGCCTGGCAGAGACTTGGAAACTGGGGCGGGCGGATCCACCGATGCCTCCCCGCCCCCACTATTCCCGGCACCGAAGTGATGCCCACAGACTGCGCCCACTCTCCCAGACGCTCTGTAACTGCCCTGATTTTGCCCTTCCGGACTGAAGACACCAGGCGAGGCGGTGCGAAAGAGGGGTCTGGGGTGCCCAAGGGTCGACAGGTCGCCGAAGTCCGGGTGTTGGAGGCCTAGACACCAAAGGGACAACAGCCAGAGGACGCGCGCAGAGACTCCGGGGTGACCGGGTTGGGGGTGGGGGTGGGGGGGTCCCTTGCAGAACTTCTTTCTCCCCCGGCGCAGCCGCCCTGGCTCTGCAGCCGCGTTGTTGCCGTCCCGCCCCGGAAGGGAGAGCATGACGCCCTCGGAGCTGGCCTGGGCATGCTTCGGCCCCTGCCTCAGCCCCAACGAGGCTCCCACCTGGTCTCCTGGTTGCTAAACTTCTTGGTGACCACCTTGCCCAGCTCCAGGCCCAGGCGATCGGCCACGCGTTGCGACAGGTCCTGGTGAGAACTGCCGCTGAAGAGCACGATGTTAGGCATGGTGACGCACGGGGACTGAGGAGCGCGCTGGAGAAGGAGAAAGCGACCGCGACGCAGACTGCTGCTACAGTAGCTGCTGCTGTTGCTGCTGCTGCTGCGGTGGCCGAGGCTGCTCGTGAAGCGGGAAAACGCGGCAGCGGGATCTAGGGGAGGGGAGGGCCGGGGGAGGAGCCAGAGGGAGGAGGAGCAGCTGAAGAGTCGCTGGAGGGTGCTGGGAGGCTGCTTCTGCCCACGCAGGCTGGGGAGCAGGGTTTGAAGCTCTGGGTGGTCCCGAAGCACCCAAGTACAGTAGGGGAGCTCCGTGCTCCACATAGGCCTTCCTGACTTGCCTTTCAAGTGGGGAAGTCAACCTACCAGATAAAGTGGGCACAGAGAGCCATTGCAGGAAGGGGCCATGTGGTGCCTCACAGCTAGGAGCAGCCTTTCAACCCGGAAGCTCAGAACTCAGAGGTGATACCTGGGCTTCAAGTGCACACCGTGTCAACATAAGACAGACCCACACATCGGTCGGTATTTGCACACAGGAGTGAAGCATGTTTGCACTTGAAGTGATGATATATACTACTTTTGAAGATGGACTAAGAAAAGGGTTTTCTCACCAACGAGAATTCTCTTTCTCATTTAATTTAGATGTATATTTTTTTAAAAATGAGCTCAAATATTTTGTTTTCCATTTTTTCAACAAAAGCTGAAAAAAAATTTTTCTTATTATATAAATGCCTACATTATTTCTTGTCTTTTGATTCTAGGTCCACGAAGCCTGAAAATGTTACCGTCTAGTTCCTAAATGTGTGGTTGCTCTGTAAAGGAGCCATTAATGACAGCTACCATTTGAATCCTAAGCTTGGCCTCAAGAGGAAAGCCCGTTTTCAAGTGGACAGTTGCCTCTCACCAATTCCTTCTGAGTCCTCATTTTTATGTAGATAGGCTGGCTCTCAGGCTCTCTCCACAACTTCCTGTCCCTTGGATTCTCTAGAGCCAGACTCCCCCCCTCCCCCGCCCCGCAACCTTCCCCCCTTCCGGAGTCCTCTGCTTTCCCTGCCCTCAACCCCCACCTCAGCAGTTCTGAAGTCCTTAATGCAGTATCAGAGCCAATCACGGGGCACAAAACACACTTAAGGAAAGGAGATTTCATCCTGAGCTCCTGGAGGAGTGCGGCGCTAGTGATCCTGACTTACATTTTTAAAAAGCTTTCATTAACCTTGCCAGATAATTGCTTGGGTTCTACCACTGTCCGCTGAAAAGTGGCTTGCCATCCACAAATCCACAACCAAGACTACTTGCCTTTGAATTGTAGCCCACTCTAAAGGCACTTCTTGTGTGACTTGGATTTGGGAGAGTATTTAGATTGAACGTATCTTTGGGATTTTTGCTTCTGGGCCCTTCCTTGAACTTTGCAAAGATGTCAGCCTTGAATCTCAGTGCTATGGAGGCAGAGGCAGGTGCATCTTTGAGTTCAAGGCCAGCTGGCCTATTGAAACTGTGTCTCTCAAATCCCCTAAAGCCCCTCAAACCCAAGCAAATTGAATTTATGAAAGGGTTTCTTTTTGAAATTCCAGTGACTGCTCCAGTGGTTCTCCAAAGCACCACTCCCATTGCATTTCTACTCTCTTTCATTCTGCTTACAGAGATGTATATATCCTATTGTATTTTCTAAAAGAGCCAAGGTGATGATATAAGTAATCTCATCAATTGGGAGGTTAAGGCTTGGGGACCAAGAATCCCAGGCCAGCCAATACTATATAGTGAGACTTTGTCTCAAAAAACAACTGCAGCAATAACAATCTACCTACAGTGGATTTTAAGCTACACCCAGTATATGCTGTATAAAGATTCAGATGACAGACCACACCATTAAGATTATAATGCTTAATGATGTTCCAGCTGTCTTGGTTCATTTATGTGCATTCTACATTGCTTACATGATCATGAATTAACCTTATGACATATTTCTCAAAACATTCCACATGTTCAGTGGCAAATAACTGTATTTTATAATAAAATTTGCATAATAAGTTATCATAGAGATGAAATTTACACTCATATCCAAACATATGTCTAAAAGTTTTATTGACTTATTTATATTAATTATACTTAAACTCACCTTAATAAAATTTATCATCAGCAATTTTACTGTAATTTTTCCTGTCTTTAAATATTTGTCTTATAGGCGAAATTTGTCAACTGTGGCATTTCTCTAAATATATACATACTTTTATCAGGAGGCAAGTAGTTGCTGATCAGTGTGGGAGCCTAGGATTCTTTGATAACAAAACTGATGGAGCATAAAATAATATGTTAAAGTATCCAATCTGGAGGTTAAGCTAAGATTAAATTGTGACCTTGATACAGCACAAGATGAAATATCCGTGTTGTCCTGACAAGTTATTGAGGAACTGTCCTTGAGTGCTGAGTGTTCAGGGACAAATTGTGCTTACAGTTGATGGGGATACTAGTGGGAGTCAACAAAAATCATCCTAAGTGACAAACTGAGCACAAAGCCAACTCTGAGAAATGACATTTGCTCTCTCTCTTTGATAACAAAACTGATGGAGCATAAAATAATATGTTAAAGTATCCAATCTGGAGGTTAAGCTAAGATTAAATTGAGCAGCTATAGACTTTGTGTGAACAAGTTTCTCTCCCAAGCACCTTTGTCCTTGATCCACAGGGGGCAAGTTGTGGAAAAACCTTGACCTCCAACTGTCTCTCAACTGACAGATTTGATCTACAACTGTTGCTCAACTGACAGACTGGCTAATTCTTGTTGTGGGGCTCTCTGCACCCATGTAGGGTACTTAAAAGCATTCCTAGTCTCAATCCACAAGAAACCAGTAGTCATTCTTTACTGACCCTGACAAGTAAATGTGCCTCCAGGCATGTTTACATATCTCCCCTCAGGGCACAATGACCCCAGGGAAAGAATCAGCTGTTGAGTGACCTTCTGGCCCTTGCCTCCTCAGTGTGTACTTTCCCTGGTGGCCTTTCAGGCTTCCTGACAAGGTAACTACAGAGTTGCCAGAAGGAGTCTTCCAAAAAGTCAAACCTCAATGATAAGTGAAGAAAATGAGAATACCTGTAATGAGATCCAGCTACCTACCTAAATAAATAAAAAAATAAAATAAAATAAAATAAAATAAAATAAAATAAAATAAAATAAGCTTTGTAGCCAGGAGGTGGTGGCGCATGCCTTTAATCCCAGTACTTGGGAGTCAGAGGCAGGCAGATTTCTGAGTTCGAGACCAGCCTGGTCTACAAAGTGAGTTCCAGGACAGCCAGGGCTACACAGAGAAACTGTCTCGAAACAAACAAACAAACAAACAGCTTTGTGAGCAAACACTTACTAGCACTCTGCTGTATCTTGCTTGCTAATCTCCTGCTGCCTAAAGCAAGTCACATGGTCAGAATCAGTGTGATGTGAATAAACCAAGGAATTGCATAGTAGGTCCACCAAAGTTCTGCCACAGGAAAATCTCTGAGTAGAGTGAGGGGCTCCCGGACAACACAGACTCTACTCACAGTTTGCATTCAGAAGACTAAAAGGCCACATACTCTGTGCACATACGTTGTCATTCCTTGCCTATATTGTACAGTGTTCATTATTTTAAGATTGAAATATGTGTAGCAAAACTAAAGTGGTGAGAATTTCCATTGTTAATATGTGACTTCCCTTATGATTGGAAAGGAATGAACTTAGAGACAGATTTATATCTTGAATTTTCTGTTTCATTTTTTTTTCTGACTTCTTTTTATACAGTGAGGTTTCTTGTATGTTTGCTGAATGAATTTATTTCTCACCTAGGGTTCGTGTATGGAATAAATAACTCAGAACTGCATAGCTACTTAAAGGTAGCAAAGGAATCAGACTGTGAGGGTTCCAGCACAATCTTTTTCACTTTAGAACAGTGCTGGCCCAAGTGCATATACTACAAACGTTTTATATAACTACATTTTGAAAATAGCATGAAGAATCCAGTGTGGTCATTTTAATAATACACATTATTTAATACAAAATATCCAAACTAGCATTACTCCAACATGTAATCAACATGAGAAGATTAACGAGATGTTCATTGTCTTGTTTTGGTAGTATTCCCTCAAACGATGATGTACATTTTATACCTTCAAAGTACACATTGCAATCTAGAATGTGACTTTGCCACACTGGAAATGCTGGACAGCCAGGGTTGCTTAGTAGCTGCTGCCTTGCAGCAACGAGTTTCAAGAACACTCAAAGCCAAGGTCCCCTGACAAGTCCATTTTCTTAGCAAATAATGCAGAGCTAACTATAAAACACTGAAACTTATCCACAATTAGTTTCAAAAGAACCTCAGGTGGGGCCTCAAGGGTGGCCCAGTGGGCAAGAGAGCTTGCTGAGTATACTTGAAGACATGAGTTCAGATCCCCCAGCACCCTAAGTAAAGGCCAGGTAAAACCCATGTGTATTACACTGTTCTGAGGGTTGGGTGAGCAGAGACAAAGGCATTTCTGGGGCTTGTTGGCTGCAGGCCAAGCTCCATGTTCAGTTATTGACTTTGTCTCAAGGGGAGAAAGAGGAGGGAAGGACAGAGCATTATACTTTGTCCTCCTCTGTACACATACAAGCACAACATGTATGAGCACTTGCACACACACACACACACACACACACACACACACACACACATACCCCAGTGCACCCCACATGTCCTAAAGTGGGTTCAACCTCGTTCCCCTAATAGTGTGACATTCTCATTTGTCACCAAGTGCTTTGCTGATTTTAATTTCTCCCTATTTACTTCTTTGCTTGCTCCTTATAAAAATTGTTTCAATCGACTTAAAAAAATATAACCATCACATAGGTTTTGCAATAGTTGAAGTTGCTGCTATATTTCCTTCCAGCTGCTTCAGATGTTCACCTCATTCATCTGCTCTTTTGTTGTTATCTGTAAAAGGGTAAGAACATCAAACCGTACTCGCTCATCCAAAATAGGGACGATAATTCAATGGGAACGGTAAAATTATAAAATTCATGGAAGAAAACATGTACAAATCTTCGTGACTGTGGATCAAGCAATTATTTCATTGATATGATATGAAAATCATAAGCAGCAGCCACTACAAAACTGTACAAACTGGACATCAAAACTAAAATAAAGAAGAACGTGTAGTTCAGAAAACAGTATCAAGGAGGTAGAAGAGAACTCAAGGAGTGGTAGAAAATGTTTATAAATACTATATCACATGAGGAATTTGTGTCTAGAATATGGTGTGGAAAATGACCACAATTCAATAAACAAAAGAGAACTCAATTTGAAAGTGGGCAAAAGAGCATGCACATGGATTTTTTTTTACAAAGGTTTTGTTCTTTTGTGTCTATTTTTTAAAAATTCAGAAACATCTAAGCTATCCTTCAGTAGGTTAAAAGCTAAGTAAATTATGATATGCCCAGGTGATGGTATATTGCTCATGGATAAAAGAAAATAAATCCAATGAGATGGGGTTCATTCAGGGTGGTATGGTTGATTAAAAAAAAAAAGAAAATAAATCATCAAACCATGAGAAGACAGTGAGGACAGGGCTGAGGATGCCCCTCAGTTGGTGGAATGCTTGGCCAACAAGCCTGAAGCACTGAGCTCCATCCCAGGCATTTCGTAGGGCATAGTGAAGCATGCCTATAACCCGAACTCTCAGGAGATGGAAATAAGAAGATCGGACATTCATGCCAAGTTTGACTACAAAGGGAGTATGAGATGAGTGTGGACTATATGAGACACTATCTTGAAAACTAAAGTCATGGAGAACACTCACACGCATATTACCAAGTGAATATCAATAATCTGCACTACTCCAACCGCATGACAATCTTGGAAAGACAAAACTACATACAGTTAGAAAAGATCAGCGCACACCTGGGGGTTGAGGGAAAGGAAAGGTGAATGAACAGAGGATTTTTTTTTTTTTAGGCTGGGGAAAATATTTCTTCTGCGGGACATGTGTATTTGTGCATTTGTTAAATTCACAGAAGGTACGGTATCAAGAGTGGATTCTAACATCAACTCTGAACACAATATGGCACAGAAGTGCATGGATTGTAGGATGGGCACTCTAGTATGCAGTATTGAGTGTGGTGAAGGCTGTGCACAAGTGTGAGCAAGGGGGTCAAACTCCGTATTTCATTTTTGTGTGGGCATAAAAATTCTCTAAAAATGATACATAGGGAAAACACCTGATTACATATGTCTCCAAAAAAGATACACAAATAACTATTAAGTTAGGCAGTTTTCATTTAAAACAAAAACAAGAGCAAACAAACCAAAAAACAGTTAATCTCAAATGTTGGTAAGAATGTGGAACAATGGAGAGCCCTGCTGTACAGGCAGAGATGTAAAACGTTTCATCTGTTTTGGAAGTGTTGGTTTGCTCCTTCAGCACTGAACACGAGAGAGAGAGAGAGAGAGAGAGAGAGAGAGAGAGAGAGAGACAGAAAGACATACAGAGAGAGAGAGAGAGAGAGAGAAGCAACCCAGGTGTCCACCACAAGTATATAAATTATATATATATATATGGTTTTTCGAGGCAGGGTTTCTCTGTATAGCTCTGCCTNTGCCTGTCCTGGAACTCACTCTGTAGACCAGGCTGGCCTCGAACTCAGAAATCTGCCTGCCTCTGCCTCCCAAGTGCTGGGATTAAAGGCGTGTGTCACCACTGCTTGGCATAGAAATACATGTAAATGTAACAATTTAATAGACTATTTTTCAGCAATAAAAATAAGTGAGGGGTTAGAGGGATAAGTCAGTGAAGGGTTTGCTGAATAAACATGAGGACCTAAGTCAGAATCAACCTAGGTTTCCATTACCTGATGGATAAAGATGTGGAACATACAATCTATTTCATTAAGCCATAAAAAGGAGAAATTACAAAATCAGCACAGAAATGAGACTGGAAAATATTGTATTAGCTGAGCTAACTCAGGCTTGGAAATGCAAACAGTGCTTGTTGTCTCTCATATGCAAACCCTAGCATCTATTTTTAATACTCGTATTTGTGTGGGAGCGGGTGTATATAGAACCCAGGAAGCTAAATGGGGATGCATGGAAGGAGAAGAAAGACACTTCCAGGGAAAGTGGTGGGGACAATAGAGTACTTGAGACATAAAGATGGAAGGGGAATGGGATATGGAAGGATTTAATGAGGATGGGAAGAGGGGAAGGGGGAGTCCTGGGTGGGAGAGAGGGTCAACCAAAACTAAGTATACATGAAAATGTCATAAGAAAATTCTGCTACTTTATAAGCCAGGAAAAAAGGAAAAAAGAATAATGCATGGTAGCACATATTTGCAACCCCAGCACTAGAAAGTTGGAGACAGATTGATCCCTGGGCCTCTTTGGCCAGCCAACCTGGACTGACTGGCAAATTCCAGGCCAAATGAAGACTCCTGTTTCAACAAATGTACAAAACCAAACAACCACAAAAGCCAAGTTGGATGGTGCCTGAAGAAGGACACTAGAGGTTGTCAGCTAGCCACTGGGTACCTCCATGCTCACATGTGCCTACAGAACACACATCCAATAAAGAAATGAAGTTCTAATGCCTTGCACAGTATGTGTTAATCCTGAAAATGTGAGAGTGATAAAGATCCAGATTATGTACTGTACAATCTCATTTATGACAAATGTTTAGAATTTACCAATCCATGGAGAGAAAGTAAATAAGAAGTTGTCTAGAGTTGGGAGCCTGGCAAGATGGAGGGAGGTGAAACTATGGGTAAGGGATGTGGAGGACTTGGTGAGGCTGTAAAGAAAGTGATTTGACACCAAACATGGTGCCAACTCTGTGAATACACTAACAGTCATCAGATTTTACACCTTCGTTGGGTAATTAGATAATACATGAATTGTAGCTCAGTAAACCTGTTCAAAGCAAAGGTATTTATGTTAGAATATGTGGTCTCCAGTTGGTGGAAGGGTTTGGGAGAGATTAAAAGGTATGGCCTTTGAGGAAAAGTGTTACTAGAGGTCAGATAAGCCCATGCCATTCCCAAGAGCACTCTTTGCCTCTTGCTGTGTATGTGGGTCCAGATCTAAGCTCCCAGCTGGTACTCCTGCGCCATGCCTGCCTGCTCTCATATTCCCAGCCATGCTTGTCATGGATGTTAATCCTCTGGAACAATGTATCCCAAATTAAACTCTGTTATAAGTTGCTTTGGTCATGGAATCTCATCAAAGCAACAGAAAAATAAGACAGAATAGACATTATTTTTAATGTTTCAAACACAAAGATCCCACATTAGGCACTAGCACACCAAATTCTCCTGCAGTTACGGAGTGAAATCCATGGCTGGTTTTCCTGTAGTGACAACCAGTCTCTCTCCACTGTGAAGCTATTTTGAATACCTTCCCCCAAATGCAAACTTTCTAATCCTGTCACTTTTTCCTATCTACAAGTATTAGCAGGAATTGCTCAGTAAGGCGCTTCCCTTTCTCTTCTGGTGACAGATGATTATCCTAATATTTGGTTTAGATTAGAAAGACACAATAAAGGTTTACTTTTTAACCCTGAAAGGTTTATGTACTATATCTCTAAGCAAAGGAATCTGCTGTCTTTGGAAGTCTGGTTAATTCAAGACCTGGGGCAAGAATGGATGGGATGTGAGCCAGGACATTTTTCTTTAGGTATCTCAAAGAAAAGGAGATCACAAGGAAGAAAGTGCCTGTTTAGATGGGTTACTATGATTCCAAGGTAAGACAAGGTGAGCAAAACCTAATTCAATTGTATACATGTATGAAATTTGTAAAGAATAAAAAAGCAATTAAGTTGCCATTGCTTACAACACCGCAAATATATAAAAACCAAGAAGGACAAACGCAATCACTCAAAGAAAAACCCTAACAGACTAAATTAGACTCAAGTGATATCTACTATTTTACTTTCAAACTAATTCATTTTCATGAAAATTGGGCATTAAAGTCTGTTTTCTTGAGAGTTGAGGTGAAATTGGAATGACACCGATATCTCCAGTTGGTCCATGGAATCTGATGCTGCTAATGAGACTCATTTTCAGGTGGCCTGCACCAGCCACTTCTGGAAATAAGGTCAAGTATGAGGAGTCTGGTGGCCTCTTTTGACTGTAGATAGCTGGATACAGGCTGGCAGCATGCGTAATTCATGAGGAGGAGGACTGTAGACAAGCCAAGTAGTATAGAAATTCACAACCTCTGTACAGATGCGAATGTAAGCAACATGTATAACAACCGAGGTAAAAGGTTCTTGCAAGAGGGTCTGTCAACAGTTTGCCTTTTGGAAGTTTGGCCCCCAGCAAGACAGTGTTGGGAGACTGTGTGGAAACGCAAAGAGCCAGAACCTTGTGGTTTGTCTTTGTAGTAATGCTCCAGAAACAGAACGGTAGTTCTTCTGAGACTCTCAGATGGCTCCAAGGAGAAAGTTGTTATAAAACAAATCAAATCAAATCGAACAAAAGGCCCTTTGCTTTCCTGCCACATGGGCTCCCTTCATCATGATGTCATCTGTATGAGCTTAGTGCAAACAACAGGAGCAGATCTAACTTTAGTGTGAAACAAATGAATAGAGAAGCAGAAGGTCTAAGTGAGGACCAGGAAAAACAAGGTGCCTGAGTCTTTTCTAGAATAAAGTAGATTTTAAGAGAAAGAACAATAATGTTGTGCATGTGTGACACTCTTATTAGAAGGGCTGACTTTCAAACTGCCCTTCGATGTGAGAGAGCCCTTTGTTATGGCTCCCTCCACTCCCTGCCCCTGTCTTCTTCTTCACTTCATATAAGTAATAGAAACAGAAGCAATTTGGCTTCACTGTGATTTAAAAAGAGAAGAATTCCCTTGTTCTTTGACAGTGAATTCAGCTTCTAAATAATCCTAGTAATTTAGTGTGTGTGTGTGTGTGTGTGTGTGTGTGTGTGTGTGTGTGTGTGTGATGTTTGGATATTCATGTGGATGCATGTGCACATGTGTGTAGAGGTCAGAGGTCAAATGAGTGTTCTTCCCTAGGCTCCTGGTCTTTTTGCTTTCTTTAGTTTTTGTTTTCTTATTTGAGACAGTCTCTTACTGGCCTACTAGACAGGAATAGGGATCTGCCTGGCTTCTGCATATAAATTCTGAGGATAGAACTAAGGTCCATATGCTTGAATACCATGTACCTTACCTATTGAGATATCTCCTCACCCTTCAGAGATGCAGTTTTGATGAAGATTGGCCCACAAGCCAAGAAATGCTGGAATGCCTGCAAACATGCTACTATGTTCCCCGCTTTCAATGTCCCCCGAGTTCTGGTGATGAAATTCATGACTTTAGGCAAGTGCTCTATTACCAAACTATCCACACTGCCTGTGAGCCTTGCTTTTTAAATCTTACTCCATTACAGTTTCTTTGATGCCATCAAAGCCCGTTACTTAGTCCTGGTGACTTAAGTGTTTATGTTCCTAGCTTACAGCTTTGCTGTGAAGGTTACAGTTGAACATACAACTATACCCTCAACAGTTACAAGCTGTGGCCCAAGAGTGAGATCCTGCCTCTACCTTGCTTTGGTAAACTAAATTCTTCAAATTTACATACCTGTTCATCCATATACTTTCTGTGAGGGCTCTCATACTACCAAGATACAGGTGGATAGATTGTATAAAAAACTCTTTTCTGGCCTAAAACGGTCAAGTCTGGGCTTCCTCTCACTGGTTCCTTAACCATTTTGCTCTTGTCAGCTTGCCTAAGAAATGTCACATCCTTACCCTCCCTGCCCATAGTTGTTTCCCTCTTCCATTTCTGACATCATTTGTCTTTATCCCATTGCTCTATATGGACTACCTTTATAAAATTTATCTTAATTTATGACTCTCTTGTCTTTAGTCATGTATTGATTGTCTTCATTACTGTGACTGAAATGTGGGGAACACTAGTTTGATCTTCAGAGCTCCATGCACAGTGCTAGGTGAGACAGTAAATATGCCTAGCTTTGTCTCTATCCAAGTCAGCACAGATAAAGCAATGGCTGTGGTTGTATTCCTATAAAACTGTATTTATGGATACCCATATTTAAATTTTATTTCATTTTTAATGTGCTGTAAAATCTTTTAAAAAATGTATTGTTTATTTCTTTATGCAATTTCCTCCAATCATTTAGAAATCTACATTAAACATTCTTGGCTGAAAGGCTATATTGAATGGAACATGCAGGATTTGGCCAGTAATCCATAAGTAGCTTATTTGTCCCTCACCTAACACAGTGATGGACAGATTCATATAAAGTAATTTCTGTTTTAAATAAAGAAAGCGGGCAAAGCTTGGCAGGCTGATACATGCCTGTAATCTCAGCTCTTGGGAGGCTGAAGCAGGAGGATTGTGAATTTTAGGGAAGCCTCAGCTACACAGCAAAACCCTTTCTCTAAATGAGTAAATAAATAATCACGTGAGATAAAGAATGTGTGTAGTCGGGCTGGTGAGATGGCTCAGTGGGTAAGAGCACCCGACTGCTCTTCTGAAGGTCCAGAGTTCAAATCCCAGCAACCACATGGTGGCTCATAACCATCCATAACAAGATCTGACTCCCTCTTCTGGAGTGTCTGAAGACAGTTACAGTGTACTTAAATAAAATTTTTAAAAACAAAAACAAACAAACAAAAAGAATGTGTGTAGTCAATAGCTTAAGAATCAGAAACGGTCTCCGTCAGATAGTCCTTAAGCTTGCTTCTTAGAGAAAACATAGTACATGTTCCAGTGAAAACATGATTCTTCTGCAATTGATGCAGCACCTAGGAGTTTGTTACATGTTTGGAATCTTTAGGAAACACTTTTTCTTATCCTACACAGGCACAGCCACTCTCAAAAATATTTTACCTCTAAAACATCAGCTGAGAATGAGTTATCTCTGGAAAAGCGACTTCTTAGCAGTAGGTGCCAGCAGGAGCAAAGCATACCTTTCTGATCATTGTGTCCCAAGGCACACAACTGAAACAACAGCAACCTGGCTAGTCCTACTACAGGGGGTTTTGTCCCTCCACATTCTGAATTGTTTCTTCTTTGTCTTCTCATCCCACAAACAGAGGGATGGTGGAGAGCCATTGAATAGCACCCTATCTAGCTGTGCTTGAGTTCTGCATGGTTGAGGCTTTATTCCTGACCTCAAACGTTTAGACCACCCATGTCTCGTTCTACCTGCCTCAGGTGTTTAGAACTGAGGTGGTCCATGTACAGCATAAGTTGCAACTTAAAGAGCAGAGATGCCAGCTTTAAAAAAAAAAACTGACATCAACTATAGCCAGAGATGGCAACACATGCTTGCAACCTTAATAGAGGCTAAGACAGGAAGTTCATGAGTTCATGTCTGAATTATAAATGCACTGAGACCCTGCTTCAGGAAAATAAAAGATAGTGGTATGTATACAAATCATCTCACCAAGCCAGTGGAGAAACACTAAAATCAAGACTTTCTTAACATTTTTAACTGTGCAAAAATTATATTGTTTTCTTAAAAGGTTAATATTTTCTAAACATTTTATTTCCCCCAAATAGAACTCAGAAGGAGGCAAAGGAGTTGAGCATGTACTCTTGGAAGCTTTATCATTAAACCAGAATTAGATTGCACCCACAGTTTGTGAACAACAACAAAAAATGTTCTTTCTCATGGATGCCAATTTATGATAAAAACTATCTCCAAACGGATGCAAGATGTGGTTTTGTTTTAGAGCTTTTTGAAGAAGGATTAATGTGACCTTATTCAGGCTTGAAAAGCTCAAGTGTCTTTGGGGTAAAAAGCTCTGCTTAGTAAATGATTAACTTCCCTGGCATGCCTTCAAGGTCACCCTGCCACCGGTAAGAGAAAAATTGGCCAGCCACTACCAGGGATTTTCGATCCAGCAGCCATCTCCCTGCTACTGCATAGACCCTCAACATTAGGTGCTTCAGAAGAAGCCATTAAAGTATATTGTGTGAAATACAAAAGCTAGACATCTTATCAATCAAATCCAGAAAAAGGTTGATCATTCATCCATTTATGGATGGGACCCCTGGAAGGGATCATGAGTCCTCATGGTGTGCTTAAGCTTCTTTTCACAGCCATATATGAGTCGCCAGCAGCCTTGCTGGACATTGCCTTCTACTCAGCTCAAATGAAGAAAACGAGGCTCACGTACAACACATCCAAGGTTACCTGGCAAGTAATGGAGCTGTTTCTTGTTTTATGATCACAGTGTCCAGTATTAGAGAGGGCAAGCTGACCCTAAGGAGCCAGAGGAATTATAGGTATCTCCAGATATGGCTTGGACATCACACTACCTTACCAGCTGTGAGTCCTTTTCTGTTCTAGGATCCAATCCAGGTTACCATATTATAAGTAATAGTTTTTAATTTTGTATTTAAAAATTGTATTTTATTTTACATTTATTTATTTGTGTGTGGGGGGCTGTGAAGAACAGAGGAAAACTCTTAGGAGTTAGTTTTATCCTTCCACCACGTGGGCCCCAGGGATGGAAGTCAGGTTGTAAGGCTTTGTGGTAAGTATCTTTACCCACCAAGTCACCTCACCATTTCTGCTTTGTTTTGGTATCCCAGGCTAGCCCTAAACTCACCTTCCTGGCATACTCTGCATTAGGATTTTTAGATATTACTTGTTTTTTTTTCTTCCTTCTCCTTCCTTCCTTCCTTCCTTCCTTCCTTCCTTCCTTCCTTCCTTCCTTCCTTCCTTCCTTCCTTCCTTCCTATTTTCTTTCTGTCCTTCATTTTCCTTCTTTCCTTCATTTTCTTTCTTTCTTTCTTTCTTTCTTTCTTTCTTTCTTTCTTTCTTTCCTTCCTTCCTTCCTCCCTCCCTCCCCCCCTCTCTCTTTCTTTTTTTTTCTTTCTGAGACAAGGTTCTCATGAAGCTCAGGTTGGCCTTGAACCTGCTCTATAGCTGAGGATGATCTTAAACTCTTTATCCTCCTATCTCCATCCCTCATGTGCTAGAATTACAGGCCTACACTACTATACCCAGATATTTGTTTAAAAAATATACTGTTGGGGGCTGGTGAGATGGCTCAGTGGGTAAGAGCACCCGACTGCTCTTCCGAAGGTCCCGAGTTCAAATCCCAGCAACCACATGGTGGCTCATAACCATCCGTGACAAGATCTGACTCCCTCTTCTGGAGTGTCTGAAGACAGCTACAGTGTACTTACATATAATAAATAAATAAATCTTAAAAAAAATACTGTTTTTGAGGCAGCATCTTACATATTCTAGGCTGGTCTGGAACAGGATATATAGGTTAGGAAAACCTTAAATTTCTGATCCTCTTATGTGATGAAGATAATTTTGAGCTCCTATTCCTCCTGATTCCATTTCTTGGGTGTTGGGATTAAAGGGTTGTGTATCACATCTGACCAGGATTTTTCCTTTAGTATTTATTCTAGAGACAATTAAAAAAAAACCCACAGCATTTGTGTCAATCTATATTTTGTGAAGCAATGCCATGCTGTAAAAATCTTCCCCCTAAGCCACAGTTAGGAACCCAATTTCCTATATTCTGTTTTCCTCGTCTACACAGATGAATTGTGGTGTTGCCGTCAATCTAATTGGCTAGGTGCCAACTCTTAAAATGTGGAAGATGTGTATAAACACCAGGTCTGTGACTACTCTTAAAAAGTGGAACAATCTGAGAACCCCGATGCTACTGTTTCCTGCAGCCATGGTAGTCTGCCAGTCCTGTAGCTGGGACTGACACCTTCGTTCAGTGCAACATCCTTCCTTTTAACATAGAGACTGCAGCAGCAATCTGTTAGTTCTGTCTGGGTCAAATGTTCGTTGTACTTGCCTGCCTCGACTGTGCTTCAGCTTGCCACTGAGCCAGGGACTACCCCTACCTGATTCTTCAGCTCTTGCAGGCATCTGCTTTTGCCTGTTTGTCTCCAAGCCTCAGGACCTGCTTAAATTAGAGGGCAAATAGCTGCCTGTCTCCAATTATGCTGGGCTGCAATGCAGCTCAGGACGTGCACAAGGCTTGAGAAATGTAATTATCTTCCTGAAGGAGAGGGTGTTTTCACTATGCCGGGGGAAAAATCATATAAGGAACACAGCGAGCAGGCCCACCGAGCTGTTGTTGTCTTATGGCAGTGGCAGTACTAAAGCTCTGGATTCTGAACTAACCTTATTAGAACGTCGAAGTGAAGGCCAAAGTTAGGGGTTAGACTTTCAGTGGCACAGGACTGTTCCTCCTCGTGGCAAAGGAGCTGCTGCCTGATTTGTATTCTTAGATAAATAAAATCCCCATCTGCAAATGGTAAAAGAGGCAACAGCAGGACTGTGGACCCTTTGACTTGTCCTTCAGATGCCACTTTGTGGGAACTTTCTGTTCCATATGAGTCATAGCTATAGGAAACAGGAGATTTGCAGGGTTAGCAGAGCCCCAGACAGTACTTATTTTAGAACCTACATCTATCTTCATTGCCTTCCAGTCAAGGGATTTATAGACATGTCATGGTTTGAATATTGTCTCTGTGATTGGGAAGAATTAATGTATGGAAAGTAAATGCTACTCAGGGTAAATATGAAGAATGAAAACTTGCTATTCTAACTTTCTAAAAGAAGCTTCCAGAGAAGTTGCTTCTTGAAAAGTAAAGGAAGTTTAAGAAAATATTATCTTTAGGTTATGTGAACTCATGTATTATAAAACTTGTATTTTTGGAGGAAAACAAACAAAAAGACTTGTCATGGATTGTGTGTTATATTACATAAATTAAACATTCAATTGCCCTAATAAATTAGTATTTGATGGCATATATATATGTGTATATATATATGCTTTTAAGTGAGTCACATCCCAATTTTCTTCTTGAAGTAAATCACTAAACTCTGCTCAGGGGTCTGGTTGTCTTGCTACCTGCTTCCTGCTTCCTGCCCAGATCTCAAAGGCCTGAACCAGGGAATTACGAAAGTGTGTGTGTGTGTGTGTGTGTGTGTGTGTGTGTGTGTGTGTGTGTGTTTAATTTTATTTCCATTCCTAAAGGGATTTGGACAAGTTCAAGACAGAAAGCACAAAAATAACTAGACTAAACCCTACTAACACAGATTAAAAATGACCAAATGGATTTGGAAGAATTATGTTAGAAAGCCAAGTTAGAAGAAAACATTTGAAATGCCAAACAGCTCCAAGCTTCCAGGCAGCCATGGGAGGCCCAGAAGGAAACAATGGCCTTATGATGCTGACTGGTAGTAGAGAGAAGAGTCCACAGCCCCGGGCCTTTCAAAGATGACTTATGTGAGGTCTACTTTCAGGAAGAAATGAAAGACTCACAAGTCTTGATGATTTTATCATCTATGCTCTTATTATAAGCATTCTATGAGTCCTCTACTCTGTTGGAGGACAAACCCCAAACCCAGGAGGCAAGATTGAGTCCATTTAATAGAGGAAAATGAGCTCTCTTTATGGAGCCAGGGAGAGATTTGTACTTACAAGTCAATTCTCTGAAGACCTTTGGAAACAGACTGATTCAGTATATGGGAAGAGGATCAAGCTAAATACAAACGGAAACCAGTTTTTCAAAGAGCAATGAATGCTAGTGAGTTATATCACTAAAGATCCATTAAAGTACACAGTGTACTGTCAGATAAGTAAAACAGCCCATGCTGTAAATGGGGCACTTCAAGCAAACCACGAATCTCTCTTTAATATGGATGAACTGGAAGAAATCTCATTTTATAAACATACAATGTGGACAGGAGAAATTGCACAAGGCTTAACCCCAAAACGAAGAGCTACAGGTGGCTGATGAGAGAGTATACTTTCCTCCAGCAATGAGGTCCCTCATTGGCTTTCCAATCCAAAGTGGTCAGCCCTAAATACATACACACATTAGCAACATTGAATGACTCAGTAGTTGTGTAAGCATACATACATATATGTTTGTATGTATGTATGGATATGTAACAATAATTGAGGAAGTCATAAATTTGAGAGTGAGTGGAAGGCATGGGAGGGCTTGTAGGAGGGAACACACTAAATAGATTTAGTATTATATAAGCATATACACATATAACACACATGTACACACACATATATCAGGCAGAGGTCATAAATTCGAGAGGAAATGGAGGGACATTGGAAGAGTTGGTGTGGGAGAGAGAAGGGTGAAAATGGTGTAAATACAGTACTGATATATAAAATCCTCAAAATAATAAATAAGTTAAACTTTTAAAAAGTTGAATAAAACAAAAACAAAAGAAAGATATACTCTTTATATGAATAGAGAATTATTAGCTTGAAGCCACCCTAAGCTAAACAGGCTTTAATGTGATAACTGTTCAGTCAAAGCAATGACTCTGTTTCTTCCACATTACTCAGTGTAGCAGGAGCCCTACCTTACTGTCTGCATAAGTAGATGTGACTCACCATGCATCTCACAAACTGTCCCCAGACCCAAGGAACCCTAAAAGAAGCAGATTTCTTTTGTTTGGGGGTTGTTCCCTTTCTGCTTTATCTGCTGTGTAGAGAAGTATGAAAATATAGAACCAATGAGTTAGTCTGGACAAATATTAGTACTTTGGCATGCTTAGCCTCAATGCAAAAAAAAAAAAGTGATTGCAGAGGAAGATGAATCCAGAATTGAACTTTTCAAAATGTAACAATTTTATGAACTTTTTGGGAATTTCACATAAAACATTTTTTTCTTTCTTTATTATTATTATTATTATTATTATTATTATTATTATTTT